>NC_052146.1:96129805-96307694 GCF_902713615.1 Scyliorhinus canicula
GGACGCATGCGGTCGGGGTCCGGGCCTAGGACCCCGTTCTCTACGACGTAGCCGAGGATGGCGAGCCGGGTTGTGTGGAACACGATTAATCAAGTTTGTGTGATTAATCAAATTGTGTGACACATTAATCAAGGCCGCACCTCACTGCATTGGAAGGTCAGTAGAAACAACCTGCAGGGAGATAAGCATAAAGAATTCATCATCAGAAATTGAGCACCTGGGGAGCAAATCTGCTCTTTTGGGGTACTCACGGAACTCCTTGGGCCCTGATTGGGAAATAATGCAGCGCCTGTGGTATAACTTGTGTCTGGCTCCACATCACGAAGCACTGTGCATGTAAGGGGTTACGTATGAATTGCACATTATTAAAGTGTTGGAGTTACTACTTTTCCAAAGTAATGTCCATCCCAGAACTGGGTGTTGTCATTACTCGCATCAAGAAGCAGCAACTATCATAAAAGCAACTAAAATCAACTAAAAGCAGATAAAATCAACTATCTGCAAAGACTCAGCAGAACAGGCTGAAGGCATGCAGGTTAGGTGGATTGGCCATGTTAAATTGCACATTAGTGTGCAAAGGATTAGGCGGCGTTACTGATGTTGCGGAGATTGGGTGGGGGCTCGACCCTAGGTAGGGTGCTCTTTCAGAGGGCTGGTGCCGATTTGATGGGCTGAATGGCCTCCTTCTGCACTGTGTAAGCATTCTATGATTCAGGCAAAATCTCTGGTGAGTAGAAAATGCGGTTGCAATTTCAGACTGCATCCCTGTATTGCACTTCTTTGTCCCTCCTCCCTCATTTATCTGAAGAGATAGACTGGCTGCTGGAAAATGGTTCCAAAGGCACCTTCCAGTGGTTAATATTCATGTATGAGCCTAACATTCAGTCACTGACATCCACCCACTGTGCAGCAGCAATCAACTAATCAAAATGAAAGCTGAATATGTATGGTCATGAGTGTAAGTTCCAGATTGGGGAGGTGGAGCTGAGACAGTGCAGAGTCCTGGGCACACTGGGAGTACCATGACCAGCATAGGGCATTGAGGACACTCAAATCCCGCAAATTGCAAGAGATATAAAACCGATTGCTAACGTTGGAGGAATGAATTACAATGACAGTTAAGAGAAACTCAAGCTTAGAATTGGATGAAGGCAACTGAGAAGACTGGACTAGAAGGAAAATAGCAGATGGAAAAATTAAACCTAGTATCATGAGGATTGTTAAATCTGACTGCCACAAAATAAATGTGGATTTATCTCTACTAACAAACTTAACCAGAGCTGTTATATATCAAAAGGCTATTTAAGAAATATTGCAGCCGTAGAGTAGGAGGGATAAATTGGCGGGTAGTACAGGTGGGAGAGGAGCGGGCTTGTGCAGTAGGTTACGACTGAAGTATTGAATGTACGTGGATGTTTGCACATTTTTGCCCTTTTTGCTTTCTTTCTGTTGATGTCTGTAACTGTTTACAAAGCCAAAAACTACCTCAATAAAATTGTTTATTAAAAAAAAAGAAATATTGCAGCCCTGGCTGTTTGTTCAGTGTGCCTGGAAAGAAATGGAGAGGTGTTATTGATGCCGCTGACACTACAAGGTTGCGTGGCCAGTTCCTGGCTGCAGTCCCAACATTTCACCAGCCATTAGGGCAGCTACCTTTCTGAAACTTCACACTCACTCAGGAACACGTGACAGTTGGAACATGCTGTTGTATGTGTGCTTGGCAGGTGTAAAGAGTACGAGCTAAATACATTTTGTAATTATAGTGCTGGCTCTTAGACTAGGATAAGCCCACGTTCGATTCTAGGTGTTTTATCTATGGTAGTGGAGCTAAAATTGACCAATGGGGTGAAACAACTGATTACTGTCTGGTCGTTAAGTGAATTTGGGACCGGTTTGGCTGTGAGGTCCTTTTTAAAAAATATATATATTTTATTCCAAACAAATGCAAAAAAATTACAAACATGAAAATACTCAAATATATTACAGTTTCTCACTTTTTGTTTTTACAAATGAACTATCATAATCCCAGAGACCCAAGTACACCCCCCACCCCCCCCCCCCCCCCCCCCCAACTCTCCCTGACTGACTCCACCCCCGCAACCTCCGAACTGCTGGCCACAAACAGATCTTTAAAGAAAGCGGCAATTGGCTTCCACGTTGAGTAACACCCTTCCTCCGACCACCTAATGGCATATTTAATCTTTTCCAGTCACAGAAATTCTGCCATGTCCCCCAACCATGCTGAGGCCCGAGATGGCACCACCGACCTCCATCCAAGCTTGACTCGTTGCCAGGCAATCATATAGGCGAAGGCCAAGGAGTCAGCCCTCTTCCCCTCTGGCAGCTCCGATAAGTTCGACATCCCAATGATTGCCACCAGTGGGGCTGTTCAAACCTTACCCTCACGATCACCGACATGGCCTCAAAGAACGAGACCCAGAACTCAACCAATTTTGGGGAGGACCAAAACACATGCGAGTGGTTCACTGGCCCCCTAAGCATTGCTCACACCTGTGCTCTATGCTGGTGAAGAAGCCACTCATACGTGCTCTAGTCATGTGGGTCCTATGAACTACCTTAAATTGTATCAAGCTCAGCCTGGAGCAAGAAGAAGTAGAGTTTATCCTATACAAAATCTCACTCCAAGCGCCTCTCTCCAGCCCCAAGCCCAATTCCTCTTCCCATTTACCCTTTATCTCTTCTAATGGAACCTTCCCCATCTCCAGCAACCATCCATATGTGCCCGAGATCTTCCCTTCCCCCAATTCATCATGGGGCAGCAGGGTAGCATGGTGGTTAGCATCAATGCTTCACAGCTCCAGGGTCCCAGGTTCGATTCCCGGCTGGGTCACTGTCTGTGTGGAGTCTGCACGTCCTCCCCCTGTGTGCGTGGGTTTCCTCCGGGTGCTCCGGTTTCCTCCCACAGTCCAAAGATGTGCGGGTTAGGTGGATTGGCCATGCTAAATTGCCCGTAGTGTCCTAAAAAGTAAGGTTAAGGAGTGGGGGGTTGTTGGGTTACGGGTATAGGGTGGATACGTGGGTTTCAGTAGGGTGATCATGGCTCGGCACAACATCGAGGGCCGAAGGGCCTGTTCTGTGCTGTACTGTTCTATGTTCTATGTTCTAAGACAACATATTATTGTCATGAGAATGTCGCTTTAAGAAATGTTTGGCTGCTCATGTTACTGCAGTGATGTCAGAGTGTGGGTGGAGCTGAGCTCTGGTTCTGCTTTTTAGTTTCACTTTGAGGCAAACTTGGGTGTGTCTGTGTTTTTTTGGTTTTGTTTTCAGTGTTGGAGCTGAAGCCAGACAAAGCAGCTGTACTGCTGTTCTCTCTGCCATGTATGTCTTGATCATTTGGTGAATTCAGAATTATAAATGTTCTGAGTAGTGACTTTAACCTGATGTGCTTCTGTTAAAGGTTCTGTATTTGCAAGTTTTCTGGATGTTAAAAGGACAGCTTTGTTGTATTCTTTGCGGGTTGTATTTGAATTAATGGCTGCTAAGATGTTCAATGTATGTTGTAAAAAGGTTAACTTGAGTTCATAGAATAAACATTGTTTTGCTTTAAAAAATACTTCTCCATTTATGCTGTACCACTTCTGTAGAGTGGGCCGTGTGGTCCCCATACCACAATCTATTAAAAATTGTGGGTCAGGTGAACTCCATGATACACTTTGGGGTTCTCTAAACCATGGCCCATAACACTATCCATCAGTATATATCTTGGCAAATGGAGGAATGAAGAGAGTTCTTTGCAAACAAAGTCCCATACCTGCATTTTTCTAAACTCGCTCATCATTGGGAGTTGTACGTTTCCTTCAACTCCTGCAGTCCCATGAAGTATCCTCCAGAAACAGATCACTAAACCTCTTGATCTCCTTGGTCTTCCAAATCTTGTGTATTGCATCTGTCCCAGACAGTGCAAACTTTGGGAGACCCATTGGGAGACTAAGCCCCGACGCCGGAGTGAAAACCGGAGTGTTTCACTCCAGCGTCGGAGGCCGCTCCCAGCCCCTATTCTCCTGCCCCTGGGGGGCTAGAAGCGGCGCCGCGTAAATGACGTCACCCGCGCATGCGCAGGTTGGCCGGCACCAACCCGCGCATGCGCGGTTGCCATCCTCCCCGCAGTCGCCCCGCAAGAAGATGTCAGATGGATCTTGTGGGTCGGCGGAAGAAAGGAGGTCCTCCTTCAGAGACGCCGTCCCCCCGATCGGTGGGCACCGATCGCGGGCCAGACCCCTTTTGAGGCACCCCCCGGTGCAAGAACCCCCCTCCCCCTCCCACAGGCCGCCCCACCAGCATTCCCGCGCTGTTCCCGCCGGCAGCGACCAGGTGTGGACAGCGGCAGTGGGAACCTGTTGTGTTGGGCAGGCTGCTCGGCACCATCCGGGCCGGAGAATCTCGGCTCGCCCGTTGCAAACGGCGAGCGGCGATTCTCCCAGCAGTCAGCCGTGAATCTTGCCGCACCGGTTTGGGGGCGGTGGGAGAATTGCGTGCGGGTGCCGGGGCGGCGTGGCGGGACTCTCTTGGCACCCCGGCGATTCTCCCACCCGGCGTTGGGGGGGGGGGCAGAATTCTGCCCATGGTTTCCACAGATTAGCGACAATACTGACATGCCCCTTAATCTAAAATGTTGCCTGAATCGATTCCATGTTTACAGATACCACCACTGCTGGGTTTGTTGTGAATTTGGCTGGAGAAAATGTGGGAGGGGCAGTGAAAAATGTCCTTAAGCCAGACCTTACACAGGATGCCTCTTCCATTTGCCCCTACCCTGACCCCGGCTCACCCTACATTCTCAATGTCCGCCGCCTAGTAGAAGAACATCAAATTTGATAACGCCAGCCCTCCCGAACGCCGTCCCCTCCGCAGAAAGGCTCTCCGAATTCTGGGTATCTTGCCCGCCCACACTAAAGCCCAGATTAACTTGTCCAGCCTAACAAAAAAAGATTTGGGCGGAAGATCAGAAGAGACTGGAGGATAAATAGGAATCTCAGCAAGATGTTTGTGGCTTGAGTCACTGTCTGTGCGGAGTCTGCACGTTCTCGCAGTGTCTGCGTGGGTTTCCTCTGGGTGCCCCGGTTTCTTCCCACAAGTCCCGAAAAATGTGCTGTTAGGTAATTTGGACATTCTGAATTCTCCCTCAGTGTACCCGAATAGGTGCCGGAATGCGCAACCATGGGCTTTTCTCAGTAACTTCATTGCAGTGTTAATGTAAGATTACTTGTGACAATAACGATTATTATCATTATTTATTATTTTAATCGTCTGTACTCTCTCCACCAAGGATAGTGGGAGGGCATCCCACCTCTTCAAGTCTCCTTTCATTCTTCCTCCAGACTGACCAAGTTCAATTTGTGAAGAGGGCCCCATCAAGAACCACCTGAATCCCGAGATATTAAAATTTCAGCAGTGTTGCCAAATCTGCTCCCCTACCCAGGGGGCTTACCGGAAATATTTCGCTCATGCTCACGTTTAGTTTGCACCCTGAGAAGGATCCAATCTTCCTCAACAATTCCATTATCTTCCCCATACAGGATGGAGGGTCCAAACATACAACAGGCTTTCCACATAAAGGTAGACCCAATACGCCTTTCTCCCTCTCGCAAGACCTCTCCACTCATTCGACGACCTAAGTGCGATGGCCAAGGATTCATTTGCTAGCCCTTAAATGCATTTCCTGCAAGAAGATTACACGGCCTTCAAGCTCTTCAGTTGAATGAACACCCGGTATCTTTTCACCAGACCATTTAACCCCCTCACGTTCCACAAAGCCATCCTACAAGGTCTCTGAACCCCCACCCCCCCCTTCTATTAGAATCCACCACGTCCTCTTCGGAATGAGATCCTGCTGACTCCAGGCCCGCCTCGGTTCCTGGCCAACCCAAAATGGCCACCATCACCGCCCTCACCCAAAACCAACCACAAAGAAACATGCGTCAGTAGAATTCTACTGTCCCCCCTCTGCCCCCAACCTCTCTCGGCTTCACAGCCAACCGTCCCACTCCAGAAAACATCCTGCCTCCCTCCTCCTGCCCCTTAAATAAAGAAAACCCACCAACTAAATTAGCCACCCCCCCCCCCCCCAAAACCATGGTACCCGCTGCAGCCCCTCCCCTCACACTGCTCCCATTCAATAGCATAACTGCTAGCATGGGAACCCAACCCGAACAGCTCAAACTACCCCATACCCCACTCCTCCATCCGAAATAGTGTGCACCGGAAGAACGAATCCAATCCCACAAGATGGGAGTCCCATGAGTTTATCCTTCTCTCTCTGCCTCATTGAACTTCCCTCCCTCTGGTGTTTTTTTCATACTCTCCTCTTTGTTCCTTTCTCTATCTATCTCTTTCACTATTCTCTGTCTCCATTTCCCCAATCCACTGTGATACTGTCACAAGAACCCCTTGCAGGGGATTGCTGGTAGTCTCCCCGTGGGCTTTGTAGAAAACAGGTGCCACAGTGGTTAGCACTGCTGTCTCACCATGCCAGAGACCCGGGTTCAATTCTGGCCTTAGGTGTCTGAGTTTGCATGTAATAATAATAATCTTAATTCCCCTCACCCCACGCCTCCCACACACACAAATGCTATGATTAATTTGTCTACTGTGTTGAAAAAGACCTTGAGGGTGTCGATCGGGAGGGGTCTACCTCTGCGCCACTAACGAGGTTAAGGCTGCACCCATCCACAGCTCCGGCAAATCCAAAAGCTCCAAAATAGCCACCAATGGGCAAGGTTCTAGCTCAGTATTTAGGATAGCCAACATGGGGTGGGATTCTCCAAAAATGGGGCTATGTCCCCATGCCCGCGAGAAAATGGGCGCGAATCACTCCAGACTTTTTTCCAGAAAGTCCGGGTTAATTCTCCATTTTTAAGGAGGCTTGCAGGGCCCAGGAGGGCTCCACGCAGCTCCGGCTGCCGATAAGGGGCCCTGCACTTCCGGCCTCGGGTCCATGCTGGCCCTGCGCGACATGGTGGACCCACACAGTGGGTCGGCGCTGAAGAAGTAGGGCCCCCCCCCCGATCGTGCATGCCCGCCGATCGGTGACTCCCGATCGCGGGCCTGGCCCTCGTGGAGCTTCCTGAATCCCCTCCAGGGACCATGGCACCTCCAGCACCTCCCCCACCTCGAGGAACTCCAGACCCCCCAAAACCTCTGCAATTCCTGTTCGCCCTCCGGTGGCTCTGACTCAGAGAAGGCCCTAAACACCCCATTTACCTTCTCCGAGTCGGAGATAATTTAGTAAACCATAGTTATGGAGATTTTTTTTCCCTCTCTCTTTCTCTGCCTCTCTCCTCGCCGCTAGGTAGATTCTCATGCCAAGTGTTTTCTCTGCTGCATGCTGCAATACTCAAGGGACCCACCCGTCATGTTTGGCATGTCTTCACATGAATTAGTCTGTTTTGTTTCCAGTCCACTCCTCCGTTTGAACATTTCTGCTTTAAATGCGTGTAGAAAATGTCTGTGGATAATTGATTAACATCAAGAGAGTCCAGAAAGTAGCAATGTCACAAATTAAAGCACAGGTGACCACAGTGAAATGAATCCCGATGAGAGCCAGCTTAGAGCAATTTTATGGTTCCTTTAGAAAGTCTGAGGTGATGGATATAATGTTGCAGCACAGTGTGGAGGGCGTTGTATTAATTCTCTGATCACTCACTTTCAAAATTCCTCAAGTGTTACAGCTGGTTTTTAAAAAATAATTTAATGGGGAGTGGGTATCGCTGGCTCGGCCAACATTTATTGCCCACTCTAGTTGCTCTTCAAAAGCTGGTCGTTAGCTGACTTATTGAACCGCTGCTGTCACTGAGGTGTAGGTACACCCACTGTGCTGTTAGGGAGGGGTTTCCAGGATGATGCCCTAGTGAAGGTGAAGGAATGACGATATATTTCTAAGTCAGCGTGGTGACTGTCTTGGAGGGGAACATCCAGGTGGTGGGATTCCCAGGTGGTATCTGCTGCTTTTGTCCTTTTAGATGGTATTGGTCGTGGGTTTGAAAGGTGCTGTCTAAGGAACCTTGGTGCATTTTGTAGATGGTACACATGGCTGCTAGCATTGGTGGCGGAGGGAGTGAATGTTTGTGGAAGGAGTGCCAATCAAGCAGGGCTGCTTTGTCCTGGATGGTGTTGAGCCTCTAGGGTGTTGTTGGAGCTGTATTCATCCAGGCAAGTAGGGAGTATTCCAATACACTCCTGATTTGTACCTTGTGGACAGGCTTTGGGGGGAGGGTCAGGAGGTGAGTTATTCACCACAGGACTCCTGCCCTTTGATCTGCTCTGCTATCCACAGTATTTATATGGCTATTCCAGTTCAGTTTCTGGACAATGATAAACCCCAGGAAGCTGATAGTGGGGGATTCGGGCAGCACGGTGGCGCAGTGGGTTAGCCCTGTTGCCTCACGGCGCCGAGGTCCCAGGTTCGAATCAAGGCTCTGGTCCGTGTGGAGTTTGCACATTCTCCCCATGTTTGCGTGGGTTTCGCCCCCACAACCCAAAGATGTGCAGGCTAGGTGGATTGACCACGCTAAATCGCCCCTTAATTGGAAAAAATGAATTGGGTACTTTAAATTTATAGAAAAAAAAACAGTAGTGGATTCAGTGATGGTAATGCCATTGAGTGTAAAGGGGCAATGGTTAGATCCTGTCTTGTTGGAGATGGTCATTACCTTGCACTTGTGTGGCACAAATGTTACTTGTCAGCCCAAGCCTGGATATTGTCCAGGTCTTGCTGCATTTGAACATGAATTGCTTCATTATCTGAGGAGTTGCAAATGGGTCAGTCATCAGCGACTATCCCCAGTTCTGACCTTATGATGGAGGAAGGTTTATTGATGAAGCAGCTGAAAATGGTTGGGCCTTAGACACTACCCTGAGGAATTCCTGCAGTGATGGCCCGGGGCTGAGGTGGTTGACCTCCAACAGCCGCAGCTATCTTCCTTTGTGCCAGGTATGACTCCAACCAGTGGAGAGGGTTGCCCCGATTCCCATTGCCTCCAGTTTCGCTCGGGCTCCTTGATGCCATACATGATCAAATGCTTGGTGTCCTTGGTGTCAAGTGCAACTCTCATCTCTGGCATTCAGCTCTTTTGTCCATGTGTGAACCAAGGCTGTAATGAGGTCAGGAGCCGAGTGACCCTGGCAGAAACCAAACTGAGTGTCAGTGAGCAGGTTATTGCTATACAAGTGCGTTTTGATAGCACTGTTGATGACCCCTTCCATCACTTTGCTGATGATTGAGAGTAGACTGATAGGATGGTAATAGGCTGGGTTGAATTTGTTCTGTTTCTTGTGTACAGGGCATACTTGGGCAACTTTCTGCATTGCCGGGTGGAACTCCACCCGCTCAGTAAGCAGGTTGTGGGTTCAAGTTGAATTCTAGGACTTGATCCCAAAAATCTTGGCTCAGAAAACACTGTTGGGCTGCACTGTCCGAGGTGCTGCCTTATGAATGTGGCATTTTCAAAATGTGCCCCTGTCTGCACTCTCAGGTAAATGTAAAAGATCCTGTTGTACTGTTTTGAAGAAGAACAGGGAAGTCATCCATAGAACCATAAAAATGTTACAGCACAGGAGGAGGCCATTCCACCCATTGTGTCCGTGCCAGACACCTGCTACAATGGGCAATACTTATCATAGAAATTACAGTGCCAGAAGGAGGCCACTTGGCTCATCGAGCCCACACCGGCCCCTGAAAGAGCATCCTACCTAAGCCCACATCTCCACCCCATCCCCGCAACCCAGCAACCCCACCCAATGATTGGACACTACAGACAATTTAGCATGGCCAATCCACCTAACCCGCACATCTTTGGACTGTGGGAGGAAACCGGAGCACCCGGAGGAAACCCACGCAGACATGGGGAGAACGTGCAGACTCTGCACAGACAGTGACCCAAGCTGGTAATCGAACCCGGTTCCCCGGCTCTGTGAAGCAGCAGTGCTAACCACTGTGCTACCGTGCTGCCCACGTATCCATCAATCAACATTACAAAAACAGATTATTTGGTCATCACCACGTTGCTGTTATGGGGGATTGCTGTGTTGAAGTTGGCTGTCAAGTTTTCTGAATTATAATGGTTGGCTATATTCAAAAGTACTTCATTGACTGAAACGTTTGGACGCCCTCTGGTTATAAATGCATTTTATAAATACATGTCTTTGTGCTCTCAATATATAAATTCTTCTTTCTCATTCGCCCTTTGCTAAAGCTCCTTGGGGCCTCGATTACTTTAAAGACTCAAAAATGTTTTATTGTCTTGATTATTGGCATTAAAATTTATTAAGAGCAACATGACTTTTAAACTTACTTGTAAAACGTTCACATGTTTATGAAATGTTCTTTTGAAATGTGTTTTTGTCTTACTGAACATTAATAACTGTGCAGCTTAGAGCTCCATGCTTTGACACACAGAACAGCCCAACCTCTAATGGATTTTTGACGTTGCTATTTAATTTGATTGAGTGTGTATTTCTGGCTGAATATTCCATGCAGGATTTAAGCACACAACCTCAGCTGCCACCATTAAGGTGTCCATTGAATCAGATTAACTGGCTATTGGTCTTGTTGCTGTTTGAGGGAGCTATCTGTGCACAAACTGACTTCCCCATTACATTTTTTTTAAGCGTGTGCAGTAATATACCAAGCCGGGCAATAAGTTCCGCAGTGGCAATAGGTTCTGCTGGGGATTTCTTGTTGCAGTCTTCCTCCTTATGCCAGGGGGATGGAGTTGATCGGAGGGTACCCAAGATGATGCACATTGTTGTGTTGAGCTGGATATCGACAAGACTGGTGTGGGATGAATTGTACTATACTGGCGCCCAACACTTCAAAACCTGGAAATAAAATTGGGATTATTCTAAAGATAAGCATTTGGCCATTTTGAACTGAGATGAGGGGCGAAATTCTCCGTGGACCGACGTGACGCCCATTTCTGGCGGGAAAAAGCGGTGCGGATGACTCCGGCGTCAGGGCCTTCTTTTAAGCCGGTAATCTCCGTTCCCGAAAGGGCTAGTGTGTGCAGTAATATACCAAGCCGTGGCAATAGGTTCTGCTTATAGGTTAGCGATACGCGTCAGTTTCACCCGCTGCGGAAGTGGCAAGTCCCGGCGTTTGTGTGGTGGGGAGAGAGAGACCCGGCGTTTGGCGGGGGGGGGGGGGGGAGAGAAAAAGGGAGACCTGCCATTTGGGGGGGGGGAAGAGGAGAAAGAGAGACCCGGCATTTGGGGGGGAATGAGAAAGAGAGACCCGGCGTTGGGGGGGGGGGGGGGGGGGGAGAGGAGAAGAGAGAGACCCAGCGTTTGGGGGGGGGAGAAGAGAGAGACCCGCCGTTTTGTGGGGGGGGGGAGGAGAAGAGAGAGACCCGGCGTTTGGAGGGGGAGGGGGAGGAGAAGAGAGAGACCCGGCGTTTGGAGGGGGAGGGGGAGGAGAAGAGAGAGACCCGGCGTTTGGGGGGCGGGGGGAGAGGAGAAGAGAGAGACCCGGCGTTTGGGGGGGGGGGGGGGAGAGGAGAAGAGAGAGACCCGGCGTTGGGGGGGGAGAAGAGAGAGACCCGGCGTTGGGGGGGGAGAAGAGAGAGACCCGGCGTTGGGGGGGGAGAAGAGAGAGACCCGGCGTTTGGGGGGGGGGGTAGGAGAAGAGAGACACCTGGCGTTTGTGGGGGGGGGGGGGGTTGCGGAGTTGAGAGGAGAGGAGAGAGGGGGAGAGGGAACGAGAGAGGGAGGGAGAGAGGGAGGGAGAGAGGGAGAGGGAGGGAGGGAGAGAGGGAGAGAGGGAGGGAGCGAGGGAGGGAGAGAGGGAGGGAGAGAGGGAGGGAGGGGGGGGGTTGCGGCGTTGAGTTGAGAGGAGAGGAGAGAGGGGGAGGGAGAGAGGGAGGGAGGGGGCGGTTGCGGCGTTGAGAGGAGAGGAGGGAGGGGGGTTTGCGGCGTTGAGAGGAGAGGAGAGAGGGGGAGAGGGAGGGAGGGGGAGAGGGAGGGAGGGGGAGGGAGGGAGGGGGGTGTTGCGGCATTGAGTTGAGAGGAGAGGGGGGGTTGCGGCATTGAGTTGAGAGGAGAGGGGGGGGTTGCGGCGTTGAGTTGAGAGGAGGGGGGGTTGCGGCGTTGAGTTGAGAGGAGGGGGGGGTTGCGGGGTTGCCCTCACCACCCCTACCCCCTCCAATGCCCCTACCTCCCTCCCCACCACCCCACCCCCCTCCCCACTACCCCTACCCCCTCACCCCTCCCCACCACCCCTACCCCCCCTCCCCACCACCCCTACCCCCCTCCCCACCACCCCTACCCCCCTCCAATGCCGTAACCCCCCCAACGCCGGTAACCCCCCCTCTCTCTCAACGCCGGTACCCCCCCTCAACGCCGGTACCCCCCCCTCAACGCCGCCCCCCCAAATGCCGCACCCCCCCCCAAACGCCGCAACCCCCCCAAACGCCACAACCCCCCCCCAAACGCCGCAAACCCCCCCCGAATGCCGCAACCCCCCCCCAAACGCCGCAACCCCCCCCAAACGCCGCAACTCCCCCCCCCCCCCCCCTCACTCGCCCTAGGTCACTGAACGGCGTCAACCATGATCAATGGTTGACGCCGTTTTAAAGCTACTCTGTTTTTCGCCGACGTGACCCGTGGCCACGTCGGCGGGACTTTGGCCCATCCGGGCCGGAGATTTGTTGATAGTAAAAAATCAATGACATCCCGCCGGCGCCAGCTGTTTTCAGAGGCTGCCGGCGGGATTTGCACAACGCCGGTTTTTGGCCGCTCAGAGAATAAAAAACCCGGCGGGAGCGGGATTAACGCCGCAGCCGGCCGATTCTCCAACCCTGCGTGGGGTCGGAGAATTTCGCCCGAGAAGTTTTTTCACACAAATCATTGTAAAGTTTTGTCATTTTCTGTCCCTGAGAGTTGTGGACACTTTTGATAAGTAGATTCTAGACAGAGTTTGATAGATTTTTGGACACTAAGTTATCAAGGGATTGTAGTAGAAGATCAAACCCGAATGGTGGAGCAGGCTTGGAGGGCTGAATGGCCTAGTCCTGCTCCCATTTCTTATCCTCGTTTATGACTGAACCTCTACAAAATACAAGTTTCAATTCATCCCCTTCGGGATTGACCACTGATTTTGCAGCTTTTGATTTGAACAAGAAATAATAAGACTTGGATCCTAAATATCCACTGCCAGCTTACATTCACCATGAGGAAATTAGTTTCTTGTTAAAGTTGGTCAATCCATTTGCACACTCTTGTCTCTCCTTGAAAACCCAGGTTGAAGTGAAGCAGTTGGTTTTTAGCCCTCACATCTTTTCTCACTTGAGTGCTAAACATCTTTGCCAAAGGTTAACATGATCCTTTTGAAAGATTATGAATTGAATTGTTATTGTGACATCTGAAGTCTCCCAAGTCAATATTTTGACTTAGAGACATTTGACTGTGGTGAGGTCATGCGGGCAAGGCCAGGCACTGAGCAGGAAGCCCCCGTGAAGTCACACAGCAATCGCACATGAAATCCAGCTGTGGACTGATCTTGTGGTGAAAGAAGAAGGTCCTAGCTGCTCTTCGAGAAAGTGCCCGAGTCTAAACCTGACTACGTTACCTTATAATGCCCCATGATTAGGAACTAAGGTTGTCAACCCTCTTAGAATGTCCTAGCATCTTGAGGAATTAAAGATTATAAACCCTTGGACACTGCTGTGAGTGACCCAGGATAAATAATTACAGGGGGTTTAAGAAAATGGTGTGTCTATTTTTAAAATTTGCTTTGAACACTTCTGTTTATTAGTTATAAAATTACAGGAAATGGAAGATGAAGGATGTTGAGGTAGTTGGTGGTTGGTGGGGGAGGGGGGGCGGGGTGGGGTGGCACACAATTAAATCTTCAGAGATACTTTCAAGTGGAGTTGACAACCCAACCTGAAGGGTAAAGTCCCCCCATCAATGATAATGGTGCCTCCTTCCTTATGCACTATTAGGTCTTTGCAAAGAGGATGTGCAAGCATTTCTGAGGGTACAGTGAAAGCAAAAATAATGAAAGCTAATGAACAATGACAATAGTTTATTTTTAAAAAAGGCTGGAGAGCAGATTGTAGTCAGTGTTTGCCAAGTCTCTAGGAATTAAAGGTTAATTTAGTTGGAAGGAAAATAATAAGAATATTTTTTTTAATGGTTTATTTTTCCATTTTCTTTCAATACCTTTATTCATGAGTTCTAAAAGGTTAATTTAGTTGGAAGGAAAATAATAAGAATATTTTTTAAAATGGTTTCTTTTTCCATTTTCTTTCAATACCTTTATTCATGAGTTCTAAAATGAGTGTGAATAAATGATGGTTCCACTGGATGGAGTGGTGATGAATCCCCTTTGAATGTGTCTAACCATATTTGGGCAACTCTACCTGCTATTGATTTTTAGGAAAAATCTCTTTGTTAGCTTTGGACATATCGAAAAGAAGAGATATGTTTGAAGATTCTTGTTTTTCCTGTAATGCAGACTTGGTTCTGTGACAAATGTTATTGGACACCAAGGAGATCCTGTTTTTGGTTATGGGTCAGGAGAGGGTGTCTCTAGTTTATTGTTGCCATTTTCCTGTTTTAATTCATATGTTAGTTATTGAAGGTGTTGTTGGCCTTGTGGAGTTGCTGTGTAACTGAGGCCACTGAAGGATACAAGGAATGTGCATTCCAGCATAGCTGTGGCTTTTTGAGAACCTTCCTATAGGGGTTTATGTGTTTAAATATGGATGCTTTGTACTTGTGGGGTGAGTGATGACTATGTCGAAGAGACAGTGTCATACTCATCACTCCTTTGAGTTCTGTCTGAACTCTTGTTGTCTTGATCCAATTGGGGAGGCGGTGGTGTAGTGCAATTGTCACTGCACTAGTAAACCAGAGACCGGGGATAATGATCTGGGGACCCGGGTTTGAATATCACTATAGCAGATGGTGACTCCAGGACAATAAAACAAATCTGGAATTAAAAGTCTAATGATGCCCATGAAACCATTTTCAATTGTTTTTTTAAAAACCCATCTGGTTCACTAATGTCCTTTTAGGGAAGGAAATCTGTCAATCTTACCTGCTGGCCTACATGTTACTCCAGATCCACAGCAATGTGACTGATTCTTAAATGGTCTCGGGGTGGGCAATAAATGCTGGTCCAGCCAGCGACCCACATCTCATGAAAATGTTTTAAAAATCTCTAAGGACCACACCTTCACACCTGACTGATCTAACTTATCATTCCCTTTCTAGCTATGTCAGTTGTGACTCAGTAACATTTTTGTCTAAGTTCGATGTTCTGAGTTCGACTGGACTCCAGGATTTGAGCAGAAAAATCAAGGCTGGGGCTGCAGTGCATTTCTGAGGGAGGTCTGCACAGTTGGAGGTGCCTTCTTTTGGAAGAAGAGCAGGGCCATTCTCCTCAGGTGTCCTGCCCAATATTGTCCTTCAATCAGCACCAGAAAATCAGAATATTGGTATCACATTGCTGTGTGTGGGAGCTTGCTGTGCACAAATTGGCTGTTCTATCTCCTACATTCCAACAATGAGTAAACTTCAAAAGTACTTCATTGGCAGTCCGGTGCTTCGGATCATTTGGTGGCTATGAAAAGCGCTATGTAAATGTAAATATTATTTTCCCGATTTAGACTTGCATTGCTATACTGACTAGAATAGTTTTGTACAGTGGATCTTTCACCCATTGAAAATGGAACAGGAGCCAGGGAATGGCTGGGGGTGGATGGGGTGGGGGACCGGGTCACAGGGTGGCATGGTGGCACAGCGCCAGGACTCCTGTTCGTTTCTGGCCTTGGGTCACTGTCTGTGGAGTTTGCACGTTCTCTCCATGTTTGTGTGGGTTTCCTCCAGGTGCTCTGGTTTCCTCCCACAGTCCAAAAGGTGTGAGAGTTAGGTGGATTGGACATGCTAAATTTCCCCTTAGTGTTCAGGGATGTGCAGAATATGTTAAGGGGTTATGGGGATGGGGCAGGATGGACAGGGGAGTGGACATGGGTGCAGCATTATTTCGAAGGGTCGGTGCAGACTCGATGGTCGAATGGCCTCCTTTTGCACTGTAAGGATTCAATGATTCTAGGCAATGGGGAAATTGAGAGGAGAGATTAGGATTCAATTTGCTTTGCTGCTGTTTCCTGATTTGAAAAAACAAACCTTAATATCAGTTACTAATTCTTCTGTATCATAAGATACAGAAATAACTAAATAGAATAAAGGGTCTTAAAAGTCACATTTTGGGGACCAGACTTTAACCCATCCTCAAATATAGTTAAAATTAGACCCTTGGGCTGGGATTCTCCGAGTCTCTGCGCCGCAAACGCACCCGGCGCGGGGGCAGAGAATGGGACATCGGACCTGCGACGCCTTCCCACGATTCTCTGCCGACCGGAGTATCGGCGGCAGTCGTGTGCACACGGTCAACACAGCGCCAGTCGGGGGCCATTGAAAGAGGCCCTGTGGCGATTCTCCGTGGACAACCGGCCGAGTTCCCAACAGCGTGGTTCACGTACCGTTCCACCCGGCGGGAGCTCGGAGTTGCGGATGTGGTGGCTGTCCTGGTGGGGGGGGGCGGGGGGATCCGTCACCCGGGGGGGCGGGGCGGCCTCAATGGCAGCCAGGACCACGATCAGTGGCCACCGATTGACAGGCGCACGTGATCAGTGGGGAGGCCTACTTCTTTGGCGCCGGCTGTGTTGGTCCGCCATGTCGCACGGGGCCAGCGCTGCTGACGGCCGGCGCGCGCATGAGCGGACCCGCGGCCAGAAGTGCAGGGCCCCGTATCGGCAGCTGGAGCTGCATGGAGCACTCCGGCGCCCTGCTGGCCCCCCTTAAAAATGGAGAATCACCCCGGACTTTATAGGAAAAAGTCCGGGGTGATTCGCGCCCGTTATCTCGCGGGAGTGGGAACATAGCCCCGTTATTGGAGAATCCCGCCCTTGAAGTCTAATTTCTCTCTTTTGAAATCTGTGACAGTACATTCATAAATTTGATTCCATGTTCCAACTCTGAACAGGTGCCTATCCAGTCAGCCTGTTGGAATATTTTTATTCATTCATGGGATATAAGTGGCCTCAATCTTTACAGGTAAGTGTTTGCTGGCTGGTACCATACTCACTGTTCAAGGCAGCCTTGTGCACAGCCCTGCCCCAGGCCTCTGTTCTGGGGCCCCAAATCCTTTGAGTCAAGGTTACTTTGCTGGGGTATGCTGTCTGTGCATTTTATCAGTTGTAAGTAAATGTTTATAAGTTGCTGTTTCTAAACAGTTATAAAACTGAAATACACATTTTTACTTTCGGTCAGTATTGAGGTTAATCACTCTGATTGGACATTTCATTCAATGACCTTCGACTGCGTCAACCCATTGGTCAAGTTAGTCATTGGCAGGATGATTAAAACTTAGAAAAGAAAGTGTTCAAAGGAAATGAAAAAAATGTTTTTTTTGTGCCGCTATGATTTTTCCGATTGGCAATCCATGTGACTCCAGGACAATTTTGGATGCTTGGTAATTCCAGTCAAGCTCCTATATCTGTATTTGATATGTGCTCAGTCCTGTCTGCACTTGGTTTGTGGGTGGTATTTGGTGGCTGTTTTTTAGGCCTGGTGAGTGCCTTCTCAACAACAACCTGCATTCGTCTATAGAATCATCAATGTAGTCAAACAATCCCCAAGGCACTTCACAGGAATGTTGCCAAGTAAAATCTGAGACCAAGCCATGTAGAGATATTGGGAGAAGCGATTACAACCTTGGTCAAAACGGTAGATTCTAAGGTGGGTCTTGACCAAAGAGAGAGATGTAGAGGGATAGAGAAGTTTGGAGCGGTAATTCCAAAGTTTAGCAAGTCAGACAGAAGAAAACAGAAGCTTTAGCTGCCGGTGTGATTCATTCTTTTTATATCAAACACCAATATGAGGCTTTATCGAATTCATGGCTAGCTGATTCTGGTTTTAGATTAGGATGGATGTGTCCTGTCAGGCATTGAGACCTCCAGGGTCAGCTGGAAAACGATTTGTTTTTACAAATGGAGGATACAGGGCAGAGTTCACATCTGTGGGAATGAGAGAGATCAGTGGCTACAAATTTCTGGAGACGGTCAAGGGAATGCAGACGCCACAGCAATTGCCTGAGAATCCCCAATCTGATTCACTGGCTTTAGCTGATGGGATGTGAAATTTTTTTTAGGACATTCAGTGCAGAAGGAGGCCATTCGGCCCATCGAGTCTGCACCGACCCATTTAAGCCCTCACTTCTACCCTATCCCAATAACCCCTCCTAATCTTTTTGGTCACTAAGGGCTATTTATCATGGCCAATCCACCTAACCTGCACGTCTTTGGACTGTGGGACCAGAGCACCCGGAGGAAACCCACGCAGACACGGGGAGAATGTGCAGACTCTGCTCAGACAGTGACCCAGCGGGGAATCAAACCTGGGACCCTGGTTCTGTGAAGCCACAGTGCTATCCACTTGAGCTACCGTGTTGCTATTGTGCTACCGTGCTGCCATGTGTTACCGTGCTGCCATTGTGCTACCGTGCTGTCATAATGCACTTCACAAGAATTTGAGTTTAGCAATCAGTATCCAGGTATTTAAATACACTATTGCTCATGGTTGAGGAATGGGGATCATTCCTAAGTATTTTATGAATGAGAATGTGCACTGGATTCAATCACCTGTTCTCCTAAATGTTTTGAAGTACTTTGAGCTGTTTCTCAGTTGCTTGTGGCTCCGCTCTTCTGTGTTTGACTGCTGCCACTGTTTTACAACAAGATGACACTTCAATTATTGTCTGTAAAAATACTTTTGGGATGTCCTGTGGTTGTAAAATGTATCACATAAATGCAAGCTTTTTATTCCGTTATTGACTCTCAGCCAATTGTTAGAATATGCAACTGATGGGCTAAGATTTGATGGCGTCTATTGGAGAGGATTAGGTAGCATGCCAGCCTCTACATGATCAGGGGGAGACCATAACATAAGAACATCACAACTCTGAGCAGGAGTAGACAATTCAGTCCCTTGAGCCCGCTCTCCGCAATTCAATACGATCATGGCCGTTCTCTCGGCCACAACTCCATTTTCCTTCCCGTTCTCCATAACCTTTCAACCCATTACTAATTAAAAATCAGTTTATCACCTCCTTAAAGTTACTCAATGTCATAGAATCCACCACACTCTGGGGTAGTGAATTCCACAGATTCACAGCTCTTTGAGAGAAGTAATTTTTCCTCATCTCTGTTTTAAATCTGCTACCCCTTATCCTAAAACTTTGATCATCCATTCCAGAATATCCAACAAGAGGAAACACTCTACGTCTACTTTGTCAATACCTTTTATCATCTCACATACCTCAGTCACATCTCTTCTCATTCTTACAAACTCGAGAGAGTTCGGGTCTAAACTGCTCAATTTCTCTTCAGAAGACAAACCCCTCGGGCAGGATTCTCCCCACCTGGCGAGGCGGGCCGTACCAGCGCCGAAGAGTGGCGTGAACCACTCCGGCATCGGGCTGCCCGGAAGGTGCGCAATCCTCCGCACCTTCAGGGGCTAGGCCGGCGCTGGCGGGATTGGCGCCACACCAACCGGCGCTGAAGGGCCTCCACCGGCCGGTAGGAGTTGGCGCATGCAAGGGAACGCCAACATGTGCTGGCGTCATCCCAGCGCATGTGCAGGGGGGTTCCCCGCGCCGGCCATGGTGGAGGGTGACAGCAGCCGGAGCGGAGGGAAAGACTACACCCATGGCACAGGCCCGCCCGCGGATCGGTGGGCCCCGATCGCGGGCCAGGCCACCGTGCCCCCCCCCACCTTTCCGGGGCCAGATCCCCCTGCGCCCCCCCCCCCCCCCCCCCCTCCTCGGGCTGCCTGCAGAGCCAGGTCCCATCTGTATGGACCTGGTTTGATTTACGCCGGCGGGACCGGCCGGAAAACGGGCGGCCGCTCGGCCATCGCGGGGCGGAGAATCGCCGGGGGGGCCGCTGCGCCCCGGCGATTCTCTGACCCGGCGGGGGGTCGGAGAATCCCACCCCTCATCTCTGAAATCAATCGTGTAAACCTCCTCTCAATTGCCTCTAGTGCAACTACATTCCTCCTCAAATACGGAGACCAAAACTGCACAGTAATCCAGGTGCAGTCTCACCAATGCCTTGTAAAGTTGCAGCAACACTTCCCTATTTTTATAATCTATTTCATTAGGTATAAATGTCAACATTCAATTTGCCTTCCTTATTATTGCTGTACCTGCATGCTAGTTGTCTGTGATTCATACATCCCATTTCCACCAGTGGGAAAACTGACCCCATTTAGTCAGTGGCGGAAATGAACCAATGCTGGCTAATTAAGCTCATTACTGAACTATGTAAAGGTCATTATCCCTGAGCCCACCGACATTTAGCGATGTCTCAAGGATTCTCCCAAAAATTTTTTTTCTCTTTTTTAACATAAATTTAGATTACCCAATTATTTTTTCCAATTAAGGGGCAACACCCCCCCCCCCCCCCCCCCCCCCCCCCATCCGCATTTGCTGGCGACCTCCTTCCTGTGACCACCAGGCAAACGTTACCAGAGGTAGGTGGGATTGTGGCGTTGAGATTACAATCAAATCAGTCAGGACCTTATTGAATGCAGAGCAGGCATGAGGGATCAAATAGCCTACTCCTGCTCCTAATTCATATGTTCAAATTGTATTGGGCGCACAATACAAGGGGCATTAATGAGGATCCAGGTGAAAGTGTGATACTTGGATTAGAATCAAGTGCAGGAGCCATGCCTGGTTATAAACTGTAACTTTTCAGAAATTCATAGACTGATGCAGGAGCATACGGGGCCACATTTCATCAAGCTTTTGCCAGCTCTTTGAGTGCTATCCAAATATTGACACTCTACTACACTTTTCCCATAGCCCTGCAGGTTCTTTCCCTTGCACTTCAATCTTATCCCTGTTTAAAGTTACTATTGAATCCACTTCTCATTTCTGGCCTTTACCTCCCTGATAGCTTGGAGATGGATTTTGCTTGGGTGGAGGGACCCGGAGCCGCCGAAAGCAGGGGTGTGGGTGACCTGGCGGAATTCCGGAGGCTGGAGAAGGTCAAGTTTGTCTTGAGGGGGTCGGTGGATGCGTTCACTAGGAGCTGGAAGCCATTTATTGATTACTTTAAGGAGGTTTGAGGGGTCAGCATTTGGAGGGGGGGGGGGGGGGGTAAGGGGGTTAAAATGGAGAAGGCAGGTTGTGAGAAGGGGCAGTATTAGGGGAGCGGGGGTTGGTTGTTTAGGGGTGTGTGGGTGCTGGTTGTTTACAATGTAGTTTGGTTGATTTTCTGCGTTTGTTTACCTGAAAATGCCTTGAATAAAATATTTTAAAAAAAGAATCCACTTTTCATGTAGTGTATTCTAGATTATAATAACCTGAAGTGTATAAAAATCACTTCATCTCATCTCTGGTTCTTTTAACAGTTACCTAGAATTGTGGATTTTAAAACATAAATTGAGGCAATGAGAAGAAACCTATTGGTTGTAAAGTTTAATATTTGGAACAGTTCAGTTGTATACTTTTCCCTGTTAATTAGACAATTGGATAAAGGGGAAATTTACTTACTGCTGGATTATTGCCACGGAGGTCTACAGTATGCCAAGAAATCTCTTCATAATCCAAAAATTTCACTCATCGCGTCGGTGCTTACACAAGCACAGTTTCTATTTTAGGGAAACGTGTTTAAGTTAGAAAGGCAAATGATGTTACAAATGGTTCAGTTGTGGTCAGAATAATGCAAAAACTGAAATGCTGTTGATCTTTCTGTATTTATGCCAGAAAAATAGATGAATGGTGTGGCTTGGTGCCAACCATTATCTGCTACCACTCCTTTTGAAGAGGCCCCCGGATGTTTCGCTCAATATTGTTCCAGTGGATTGATTTTAGGAACATTGGAATTAGGAACAAAAGTGGGCAATTCAGTCCTTCGAGTCTGCTCCGCCATTCAATCAGATCATGGCTGATCTCTTCCTGGTCTCAAATCCACCTCCCGACCTGTTCCCCATATCCCTTTAATATATTTTTAAAAATCAGAAATATATCTATCTCCTTATCGAAACCATTTAATTACTCCGATTCCACCGTACTATGGGACAGCGAGTTCCACAAATTCTGCGAGAAGTGGTCCCTCCTCATCTCAGTTCTAAACCTCTCTGTGGTCTCTCGTCCTAGATTGCCCTACAAGGGGGAGCATTTGGTCTAGTTTACTTTATCAATCCTTTTTAGTATCTTATATACCTTGATCAGATCCCCTCTCATCCTTCTCAACTTCAGCGAGTATAAGGCCAAATTGTTCAATCTCTCCTCATACACGTGCAACAGGTGATTAAGAAGGCAAATGGAATTTTGTCCTTCATTGCTAGAGGGATGGAGTTTAAGACTAGGGAGGTTATGTTGCAATTGTATAAGGTGTTAGTGCGGCCACACCTGGAGTATTGTGTTCAGTTTTGGTCTCCTTACTTGAGAAAGGACGTACTGGCGCTGGAGGGTGTGCAGAGGAGATTTACTAGGTTAATCCCAGAGCTGAAGGGGTTGGATTATGAGGAGAGGTTGAGTAGACTGGGACTGTACTCGTTGGAATTTAGAAGGATGAGGGGGGATCTTATAGAAACATTTAAAATTATGAAGGGAATAGATAGGATAGATGCGGGCAGGTTGTTTCCACTGGCGGGTGACAGCAGAACTAGGGGGCATAGCCTCAAAATAAGGGGAAGTAGATTTAGAACTGAGTGTAGGAGGAACTTCTTCACCCAAAGGGTTGTGTATCTATGGAATTCCTTGCCCAGTGAAGCAGTTGAGGCTCCTTCATTACATGTTTTTAAGGTAAAGATAGATAGTTTTTTGAAGAATAAAGGGATTAAGGGTTATGGTGTTCGGGCCGGAAAGTGGAGCTGAATCCACAAAAGATCAGCCATGATCTAATTGAATGGCGGAGCAGGCTCGAGGGGCCAGATGGCCTACTCCTGCTCCTAGTTCTTATGTTCTTATGTTCTTATGTTCTTATTCCCGGAATCAATCTGGTGAACTTCCTCTGAACGACCTCCAATGCCACCATATCCTTGCTCAAATAA
Source organism: Scyliorhinus canicula (assembly GCF_902713615.1). Taxonomy (NCBI): domain Eukaryota; kingdom Metazoa; phylum Chordata; class Chondrichthyes; order Carcharhiniformes; family Scyliorhinidae; genus Scyliorhinus; species Scyliorhinus canicula. The sequence continues at coordinate 96,152,894 of NC_052146.1, forward strand.
GGAGACCAAAACTGGACACAATACTCCAGATATGGCCGTACCAACATCTTATAAAATTGCAACAACATTCTCTACTTTTATACTCCAGTCCTTTTCCAATAATCGCTCACATTCCATTTGCCTTTTTAAATACATGCTGTATCTACCTATCGACTTTCTGCGATTCACGAACAAAGACGCCCAGACACATTTTGAATCTGCTTTCCATTTAGATAATTTTTCGGCCAAAATGGATAACTTCACACTTATCTACATTAAACTCCATCTGCCAAATTTTGGCCCAATCTCCTAGCCTATCACTATCCGCTTGTAAAATCTTTATCTCCTCTTCACCGTGATTTCCCACCTATTTAAGTATCATCCGCAAATTTTGCCATGTTACTCCATGTCCATGCTTGCAGATCATTTATATAGATTGTGAACAGTTGAGGTCCGAGGACTGACCCCCTGCGGCACTCCGCTAGTTCGCCAGCCAGAGAAGGACCCATTTATCCCGACTCTCTACTATCTGTCATTCAGCCAATCCTCAATCCAATCTAGAATTCTACCCCAAATCCTCTGCGATCTCATCTTTCGTATGTCTTTTATGTGGCACCTTGTCAAAAGCCTTCTGCAAGTCTAGATATACCACATCCACAGGTTTCCCCTTATCCACCTTGCTGGTTATGTCCTCAAAGAATTCAAGCAAGTTTGTCATGCATGACTACCATTCATAAAACTATGCTGACACTAGTGGATTGAGCTTTATCTTTCGAAATGTTCAGTCATCTCCTTCTTAATGATTGATTCCAGCAACTTCCCCACCCAGAGGCCAAGCTAACCGGCCTATCGTTCCCTACTTTTTGCCTCTCTCCTTTTTTAAATAGGGGTGTCACATTAGCGTTTTTCCAATCCACCGGGAACCTTCCAGAATCTAGGGAATTCTGAAGTATCATAACCAATGCATCCAGTACCTCGCTTAATACCCTAGGGTGCAGGCTATCAGGTCCTGGAGACTCATCTGCCTTTAATCCCATTAGTTTATTCAACACTGTCTCCCTCGTCATGGTTATTGCACCAAGTTCTTCTGCATTAATTGTCTTTGGAAAATTTTTATTATCTTCTACCTTGAAGGCAGAGGCAAAATATTGGTTCAGTGCCTCTGCCATCTCTGTGTTCCTCATTATTACCTTAACAGCATTGTCCTCCAAAGGGCCAACATTTACTTTAGCTGTACTCTTCCTCCTTATATACTTGGTATCAGTGTTTATGTTTTATTCTAGTTTCCTTTCATAGTTCATCTTAGCTCATTTGATTTAATTTTTAGTAGCCTTTTGCTGAATCTTAAAGTTTTCCCAATTCTCCAGTTTACCACTATCACTTCCGTGACTTCCTTGTTTAGCCATGGAACGTTTTTCTCCCTTCTACAATGCCTCTTCCTCTGAGGAATATACTTTATTTGAGAGGTGTTTAATATCTCCCTGAACATCCGCCATTGTTCCTCAACTGTCCTCCCCTCAATTATTTGTGCTCAGTCTACTTGGGCCAATTCTTTCCTCAGGTCTATATAATTACCACTGTTCAACGCTAAAACATTAGAGTGGCACTCTCTCGCTCAATCTGATTTTGAATTTTTAAAAAATATTTAGTGTACCCAATTCATTTTTTCCAATTAGGGGGCAATTTAGCGTGGCCAATCCACCTAGCCTGTACATCTTTGGGGACGAAACCCACGCAAACACGGGGAGACTGTGCAAACTCCACATGGACAGTGACCCAGAGCCGGGGTCGAACCTGGGACCTCTACGCTGTGAGGCAGCAGGGCTAACCCACTGCACCACCGTGCTGCCCTTGAATTTGGAATTCTAGCATGCTGTGATCACTCCTTCCAAGAGGATCCTTAACGACAAGGCTATTTATCAACCCTTTGTTACATAGAACATAGAACATACAGTGCAGAAGGAGGCCATTCGGCCCATCGAGTCTGCACCGATCCACTTAAGCCCTCACTTTTACCCTATCCCCGTAACCCAATAACCCCTCCTAACCTCTTTTTTGGTCACTAAGGGCAATTTATCATAGCCAATCCACTTAACCTGCACGTCTTTGGACTGTGGGAGGAAACCGGAGCACCCGAATGAAACCCGCAGATACGGGGAGAACGTGCAGACTCCGCACAGACAGTGACCCAGTGGGGAATCGAACCTGGGACCCTGGCGCTGTGAAGCCACAGTGCTATCCACTTGTGCTACCGTACTGCCCGTTACATAATACTACATCTAAAATAGCCTGATTCCTGGTTGGTTCCATAACGTCTAAGTCTAAGAAACAATCCCTCATAAACTCTATGAACTCTCCCTCGAGGCTACCCTTGCCAATTTGATTGATCCAGTCAATATGCATATTAAAATCACCCATGATTACCGAGTGCCCTTCTCACAAGCCCTCATTATTTCTTGGTTTATACTATGCCCCACTTTGGAAGTATTTCTCCGGGGCCTGTAAATCACTCCTACCAAGGAGTTTCATCCCTTGTTTTTTTATTTCCACCCAGATTGATTCAACATTTTGGCCCTTAGTGCCAATATCCTTTCTTAATCCAGTCTTGATGTCATCTTTAACCAATAAAGCAATTCCACCTCCTGTTCCATCTGTCTATCCGTTTGGACAACGTTTTTTGACAATGTTTGGCATCGCACCAAGACACAATCACTGATCAAGTCCAGGCTTTATCTCGATTGGTGTTTGTATTTTTTTTACTTCACGTTTATAAGATGTGGGCTTCGCTGGCTATGCCACCATTTATTGCCCATCTCTAATTGTTCTTGAGAAGGTGATGGTGAGTTGCCTTCTTGAACCACTGCAGTCTGTATGGTGTAGGTACTATTGGGGAGTGCTATTAGGGAGGGAATTCCAGGATTTTGACCCAGCAATAGTGAAAGAACGGGGATATATTTCCAGGTTAGGATGGTGAGTGACTTGGAGGGGACTTTCAGGTGGTGGGGTTCCCATGTATCTGCTGCCCTTGTCTTTCTAGATGTAGAAGTCATGGGTTTAGAAGGTGCTGCTTAAGGAGCCTTGGTGAGTTCCTGCAGTACATCTTGGAGATGGTATATAGTCTGCTACTGTGCGTCGGTGATGGGGGAGTGAATATTTGTGGTGGGGTTGCCAATCAAGTGGGTTGCTTTGTCTCAGATAGTTTCGAGCTTCTTGAGTGTTGCTGGAGCTGTACTCATCCTGGCAAGTGGGGAGTATTCCATCACACTACTGACTTTTGCCTTGTAGTTAGTGGACAGGGCTTGGGGATTCTGGAGGTGAGGTTTCGCCACAGATTCCCTTGCTATGATCTGTTCTTGTAGCCACAGTATTTGTATGGCTAGTCCAGTTCAGTTTATGGCCAATGTTTCCCCCCAGTATGTTGATAGTTGGGACCATGGCGGTGCCACCCTGGCAGTGCCTGGGTGATCAGGTGGCACCTTGCCCATGCTGGGGATAGCGCCCGGTGGTACCCTGCATGTATGAGGGGGTTGCGGGGGGCACGAAGACTCACTAATTGGTACGTTGGGGGTTTGGAGGCAGTGGTGGGGGTTTCAGGGATTGGGGCATCATTTTTCAATGACACCCCAATCTCTTCCTGCACTGGTGAGCTGAGCTCGTTAGTGCAGGAAATTAGTTTAAATGCGGCCTCTGTGGGACGTTCCTCACCAAGGCACAAAAGGAATCAGAGTCCCGTTTAAAAGCGGGGCAACATATTGCTAAACACATCCAAAATGGGACTCTGTTTCTTTTCCATTAAATCTTGCCCATTATGTATAAGTAGATGTATCTTATTGTGAGATTATTCACATGATACCTCATATGCCCTTCACAATTCCAACAGGACAAGGAGAGCTTGTGTAGAGCAGACTTTGAAAAAAATCTGATGCTGATTTAAGCCCACTCTCAAACATTTCCATTCTCTGACTCATTCTTATCTTTAAGACACTGTAACGCTTTCCACCTTCACCAAACTGTCCTAGTATCTGCTTCTCCAGCTCAGTGTTCAATTTTATTTTCCACTATTCCCCCGAGGCCTCTCATCAGGAAATGCTGGACAGACTGGGCTTGTTTCCAGTGGAGTTCTGGGGCGGTACAGTGATGCAGCAGGTAGCCTCGCAGTGCCAGGGACCCAGATTCAGTTCTGATCTCGGGTGTCTGTGGAGTTTGCACGTTCTCCCGTGTCTGCATGGGTTTCCTCTGGGTCCTCCGGTTTCCTCCCACAGTCCAAAGATGTGAAGATTAGGTATGGTTGCGGGGAGGTGGGCCTAGGTGGGGTGCTTTTTCAGAGGGTAAGTGCAAACTCCAGTGCAGAAGAGTGAGGAGTGACTTGATTGAAGTACATAAAATCCTGAATAATATTGACAAGGTGGATGTGGACAGAATGTTTCCTCTTGTGGACAAGTCCAGAAATAGGGGGGCACTGTATTAAAATTAGGAGTCACCCTTTTCGGACAGAGATGAGAAGAATTTTTTCTCTCAGAGGGTTGTGCAACTTTCGAACTGTCTGTGGTGATTTAATGGGGGAAAAAGAGAGTCCTGTTTTTGGCACGTTAAATGGGGCGTTTCTTGGCACCTGCAACACCGAGGATAACCCTACTACTGTAGTAAACAACAGTTTTTTGGGAGCCTCGGTGAGGGAAGCCCCGCAAAGGTCACACTTATATTTATTTACGGCACTACTGAGCACTCAGTACAGGAAGAGAGCGGTGAGCCATTTTAAAATTCCGCCCCGATCTCTCAACTCACCAACCCACCACTGTGGAACCCCCACAACGTCCCAACTTACTGATCAGAGAGTCCTCGAGCCCCCCCTCATCCCATCTCAGAAAGACTGGGTCCCCGGGCCTGATCCCTGGCACAGGTAGAGGCACTGCCAGGGTGCCGGACAGGTAGTGCTAAGGTGTCTTTTGTGTGGACCAGTATTAAACGCGCCATGACAAGGTCTCCCAGGAGCGTTCAATGCTGGGCCTTGGGAGACTCTGGCGTCGACATGTTTAAGCGAGCTTAAGTGCACACTTAAATATGCAAATCTGGATCCTGCCCATTGGAGGCAAGATCCAGATTACAACATCTTGCGAGATCATGTTAGATCTCGCGAGGCGTTCCGAGCATTAATGAAAATCGCTTATTGTCACAAGTTGGCTTCAATGAAGTTACTGTGAAAAGTCCCTAGTCGCCACATTCCGGTGCCTGTTCGGGGAGGCTGGTACGGGAATTGAACCGTGCTGCTGGCCTGCCTTGGTCTGCTTTAAAAGCCAGCGATTTAGCCCAGTGTGCTAAATCAGCCCCTACAAGTCTCGCAAGAGGCATCTTGTGAGATTTACTGACCTCGCCATGTCACAGAGTCGGACACAAGACCGAAAAAATTACGGTCTCTGCCTCAGAAGGCGGTGGAGGGAGGGCTATTGAATTTTCTAAAAGCAGATGTAAATATATTCTTGTTAGGCGAGAGGATTATAGGTTATCAGGGTAGATGGTAAATATGGAGCTCAAAACACAAATAGATCAGCCATGATCTTATTGAATGGCGGATCAGGCTCGAGGGGCTGAATGGCCTACTTCTGCTCTTATTTCATATGTTTATATGTTCATAATGAAGATGTTATTTAAAGGCAAGTTATTGTTAATGTCAAATTTATGTTGCCTTGTTATATAATCTTGTGAATGCACATCTTTTATCATTTACCCTCTCAGGCTTTTTCATAATTTCAGCATTTATTATGACTCCTTTGCCCGAATCTCCTCTGTTCCAGGAATACGACCCTAGACTCTGAAGCTCCCTCATTGTAAATGTCATCCTCTCCTCACGGTACCATTCTTAACAATCAAGCTTCCACGAAACCCAGTTGAGAACACTATGTGTGTCTAATTGCTTTCGTTAAAATCAATAAAGATTTTACTGACTGTTTTTTCCTCTTTGATTGCGGATTGGCTTTGACAGGAGAAGGTTCACCACACTTATCCCAGGTTTGAAGGGTTAATTGATGAGGACAGTGTTACATAAACTTGGCCTGTATTACCTCAAGTAGCACACAGAAAGCTAATGGGAGCCATGGTGTGCGTCTCTGATCAACAAATGCCCCTGATGTGTTTAATAGGGGAGAAGAGACGAAGTGGGATGAGGTTTATGTGGAAGATAAACATCAGATTAGACCTTTTGGGATGAATGGCCTATTTCCATAAATGCAGCGTTGAAGTCTTGCTTAAATCTTGCATATCTGGTTGCCTACGCTAAGGATTTAAATGGTGTGTGACAAGAGGTGATTCATTAAGGTGAGACTGGAGATTTTTGTTTCACACAGTCATCTGTGTACAAGGCTATAAGGCTTTGTTTTACTCATACTCGTACCAACTTTTACAGATGCACCATAGAAAGCATCCTATCGAGCTGCATCACAGCCTGGTATGGCAACTGCTTGGCCCAGGACCGCAAGAAACGTCAGAGAGTCGTGAACATTGCCCAGTCCATCACACTAACCTGCCTCCCATCCATTGACTCCATTTACACCTCCTGCTACCTGGGGAAAGCGGGCAGCATAATCAAAGACCCCTCCCACTCGGCTTACTCACTCTTCTAACTTCTGCAATCGGGCAGGAGATACAGAGGTCTGTGAACACGCACGAACAGACTCAAAAACAGCTTCTTCCCCGCTGTTACCAGATTCCTAAATGACCCTCTTATGGACTGACCTCATTAACACTATACCCCTGTATGCTTCATCCGATGCCGGTACTAATGTAGTTACACTGCATACCTTGTGTTTCCCTACTATGAATTTTCTTTTATTCCCTTTTCTTCCCATGTACTTAATAATCTATTGAGCTGCTCGCAGAAAAATACTTTTCACTGTACCTCGGTACACATGATAGTAAACAAATCCAATCCAATCCAAACTCCTACTGAAATCAATTCCGGTTGATTCCATTAAACTACTTCACTTTTGGAACAGTGAAGATCAGCTTTTGTTCTCGTGGACCCAAATCTACAGCTGATGCATTTGATTTGTTGTACACATTGCTGGGGATCTCATACCATCTGGCCATCTAATGTTGATAACTAGCATGCCCACCTATTGCTCTAGCAGGTTGGGGCCTTCCAGCATCAGAGCCGCAATCTGTAGGCCGATGATGCCTGTTGCAGTGCTGAGGGAGTGACTGCTGGATGTAGAAGGTGGGAGCTTCTAGTGAAATATTGAACTGAGGTCTTATTGTTGGCCTGTGTCAGTTGTTCTGGTGGACATCACAGCACTAAAGCAGTCCACAGAGGTCACCCGGTGTTGTGGGAAACGACCAATGCCATCCAGTAACAACTCACTGCAATAGACATACAGGATCTTGGTTTAATATCTCAGAACTCCTGCTTTTAAAAATAAATTTAGAGTACCCAATATTTTTTTTCCAATTAAGGGGCAAATTAGCGTGGGCAATCCACCTACCCTGCACATCATTGGACTGTTGGGTGAGACCCACACAGACACTGGAAGAATGTGGAAACTCCACACGGACAGTGACCTGGGGCCGGTGCTAATCACTGCGCCACCATGATGCCCTTCTCGGAACTCCTGCTGATTCTATTTTAATACTCTCTCTTATGCTTGCTGTCCTTCAGGCATGCTCTCTCTTCTTTCCCTCTCACTCATTTTGAAATCAGCCCAAATCTTTATTCTCAATGCTCCCGAACGGTGTTACAAAGTAGTAGGTTCCCCACAAAGGGTGAATTGCTGCAAAATGTACGGCAAAAGAAAAGTAGCATAGTAGTATGTATCCTTCACAAGTTTCACCTATCACCATGTTAGGAAAATCATCAATTTGCGCAAAAGTTCTCATGACGAGGCTAATGGTTTTAAATCTGCAGAGAGGTTTCAGCAGTGCGCAGCTGAAGGTTTTGATGGGATCTCAATCTCCAAGGTCTGCTGTTAATCACAGGGAACAGTGGCAGCTTCATGGATCCCTGCTTTCCCCAAGATAAATATCCAAGGATGTGTCTGGTCCTCGCGTCCTGGCCTCGAGTATCTGAGTGATATCCTGCAGTTCACTGCCAGGGGGATGAAAGTGAGTAGTTGAAATGGAGACCAGCAATTTGCGAGTAATTTTATTTTTCTAATTATTTTGATAACAGAGAAAACACAAAGTCATCCTTGGGCATTAACTCTATCCATCTGTCGGTTGATCCAAGGCAGAGCTGAGGGGGAGGTAGCAGAGAGGGCTGACAGCTTAGGATTTCCAGCTGGTTTATGTTACACGAAAGGGCCTCGGAGAGGAAAAGCAACAGTGATGTAGCTTAATAACAGGAAGTGGGCTGTGTAATAAATCTGCTCTGTTCCTTGCCTGTGTTCTCTATTAGAAACTGATGTGTCTTTGAAAATAAAGAATATACAGAGCAGCGCTTTGTAAATTATTCTTTGTTTTCCCCTCCATCTGTCCTGAAGACACCATCCTGATTTGGATGTTTATCAGTGTTGCTGGGTCAAAACTAATGGAATTCAGCAGCTTAACAGCGAGGGCACCTTCACCACAGGGACTACAACTGTTCAAGAAGGCAGCTCATCACCACCTTCCCAATGCTGATCTTGCCGGCAAGGCCCCATGTGCTATGAGTTAATTTTTATACAAACTCGAAAAGACTCATGTTTTGGGATATTGCTCCATGTCTGCCAAAACTAACCAAAGTGGACCTTTTTCATGGTCTATTACCGTGGGGTTCTTTACCTCCCTAAGTGACTATTCAGCAGAAATCAGGGGTGAAATTCACCGAAGACCTTCGTGACGCCCTTGACCGGCGGGCAAAAACGGCGCTGGTGACTCCGGCGTCGGGGCCCGCTTATAAGCCCTAAATCTCCCGTCCCGAAAGGGCCAGCAGCGGAGTGACGCTGTACGCGTTAGTTTCACCCGCTGTGGAAGTGGCGCGTCGGTTGACGTCGGGCGACATCATCAACGCCGCCCGGCGTTGGAGGGGGGTAGGGGTGGGGGGGGAGAGTGGGTGGGGAGGGGGATAGGGGTGGGGGGGGGGGGGGAGGGGAGTGAAAGGGTTCTGCGCTGTGAATTATAAAAGCAGAGCCCAGAAACTTTGCCAAAAGTTTTTCCCTCTCTCTCCGCGCGTTTTTCCTGTTGTTGTGAAACTGACCTGAAATCGCAGAGGCTGAAGCAGAAATAGACAAATCCAGACGCATCTCCCACCCCGGGACCCCAGCATTTCCCTCTGCATTCTAACCAGGCAATATTCCTGGGTTTAGGCAGATTGCAATATACTCACCAAAGCCCTGCTCTCAGCCAGAGGACGGACGGGACTCCCTCTCTCTGTCTCTCTCTCTCTGTCTGTCCCCACAATCTCCCTCTCTCTCTCTCTCTCTCTCTCTCTCTCTCAAACAAAGACAAGGCAGCTGGGAGGAAGGGGAGCCTTGAGGAAGATCTGCTGATGCCCCCATCCAATGGATGCCCGGGGCCAACGCACCGTCGCCCCCCCCCTCTGCACGCCGCTGCCCCCTACCCCCTACCCCCCTACCTCTACCCCTACCCCGACCCCCCTACCTCTACCCCTAACCCCCCACCACCACCCCCCCACCCCCCCCTCCCCTCCCCCCCCCCCCCCCCCACACTCGATGTAGGTTACTGAACGGCGTCAACCATCATCAATGGTTGACGGCGTTATAAACCTACTTTGATTTTCGCCGACGTGGCCAGGACTTCGGCCAATCCGGGCCGGTGAATAAAAAAGCTTAAAAAAACAATGGCATCCCGCCGGCGCCAGCCGTTATCCGAGGTGGCCGGCGGGATTTGAAGAACGCCGTTTTATGGCGGGTGGGTGAATCTTTAACATGGCGGGAGCGGCAATATCGGCGCTGCCGGCCGATTCTCCGACCCTGCGTGGGGTTGGAGAATTTCGCCCCAGATTAGGAACTTCCCTGATTTCACAGAAGGATAAAATATTCCAGCAAGGTTATAGATTCATCAAGTTTGTGCTGGATTTTGCTCCACACAAAGCCACCTTAGTCAAATCCCACACCCTTATACCCTTTAGCAATCCTCTTGTTCAAGCCATTGTCGGACTCTCTCTCATCTGGGTTCTGCTTCAGCATTGGGGCAGAGAATTGAGGATTTAACCAGTTGGTGTAAATAATCTCTGACTCTCCTTTTGAGTCTTTTTGTGATTATATAGAATAGGGTGGTCCTGGTGAAAGTCAATTCAAGAAAATTGGGAATTTAAAGGTTAGTAGCAGAGAGATGACCACAAACTTTTGCGTTGCCATTACAATCCAGCTGGTTGACTTTTGCGGTGCGGGGAGAGGAAACTGACCTCAGTTGGGGTATTCGGTACAGTTATGGGCACCACACAGTAGGAAAGGCGCCAAGGCCTTGCGGATGGGGGTGCTGACAATGACACCGGATTTGTGGGAAGGTTGCTGACGTGGAGATTGTTCTTTGTAGAGAAGGTCAAAGAGATCTTCTGGAGGTTTCACAATTATGAGGGTTGTTGATTGCACAATAGGAAGCAGGTAAGGGAGCAACGTTTCCACTGACAAGTGGATTTGTAGATCATCGATTTAAATAAAACAATTCGCAAAAACTCGGGGGAATTGATAAGCCTCCCCCCCCCCCCCCCCCCCCCCCCCAGAAAGCCTGAAAGCATGGTGGAATCAGATTGCAGTGAAGCTCAAAGACCAGCTCCACTGCGGGACTTGTGGCACCTCCTTTCGGTACTTGTACATGAAAAAGAGCTCCTAGTAGGTATAAACTTTGATTAAATGAGTATGTTTTGCTGCTGATTGATCAGAGCTGGCTCGTTATTTTGGCATTTAAATTTTAGTTGAACTTTCACAACTGCTAGAAGGTGAGATCTGGGGCGAAATTCTCTGCAGACCGTCGTAACGCCGATTTCCGGCGAGAAAAATCGGTGTAGATGACTCCGGCGTGGGGACCTTCTTTTAGGCTGCTATTCTCCGTTCCCGGAGGGGCCAGCAGCTGACTGACGCGATACGCGTCAGTTTCACCAGCTGCGGAAGTGGTGAGACCCGGCGTTTTGGGGGGGGGGGGGAGGAGGAGGAGAGAGACAGCCCGGCGTTTGGGGGGGGGGGGGGAGGAGGAGAGAGACAGCCCGGCGTTTGGGGGGGGGAGGAGGAGAGAGACAGCCCGGCATTTTGGGGGGGGGGAGGAGGAGAGAGACAGCCCGGCGTTTGGGGGGGGGGGAGGGGAGGAGGAGAGAGACAGCCCGGCATTTTGGGGGGGGGGGGGGGGAGGAGGAGAGACAGACCCGGCATTTGGGGGGGGGGAGGAGGAGGAGAGAGACAGCCCGGCGTTTGGGGGGGGGAGGAGGAGAGAGACAGCCCGGCATTTGGGGGGGGGGGGGAGGAGAGACAGACACGGCATTTGTGGGGGGGGGGGGAGGAGGAGAGAGACAGACCCGGCGTTGGGGGGTTTGCGGCGTTGAGTTGAGAGGAGAGGGAGGGGGGGTTGCGGTGTTGAGTTGAGAGAGGGGGGCGGCGGCGTTGAGTTGAGGGGGGGGGGGGGTGCGGCGTTGAGTTGAGGGGGGGGTTTGCGGCGTTGAGTTGAGGGGGGGGTTTGCGGTGTTGAGTTGAGAGAGGGGGCGGCGTTAGAGGGGGGCGGCGTTGGAGGGGGGTAGGGGTGGTGAAGGGGGTAGGGGTGGGGAGGGGGGGTTGGGGTAGGGGCAGCGGCGTGCAGAGGAGGGGGGCGACGGATGCCCGGGGCCAACGCACCGTCGCCCCCCCTCTGCACGCCGCTGCCCCTACCCCAACCCCCTCCCCTCACCACCCCTACCCCACTCCAACGCCGCACCCCCCCCCCCACTAACGCCGCACCCCCCCCCAACGGAGGAAGGAAGGGGGGAGGAGGAAGGAAGGGGGGGAGGAGGAAGGAAGGGGGGGAGGAGGAAGGAAGGGGGGGAGGAGGAAGGAATTGGGGGAGGAGGAAGGAAGGGGGGGAGGAGGAAGGAAGGGGGGGAGGAGGAGAGAGGGGGTGGTGTGTGGGTACCGGCCTTCAGAGGGAGGGGGACGGGGTGTGGGTACCGGCGTTGAGGGGGGGGGACCCGGAGTTGAGAGGGGGGACACACCCGGCGTTGAGAGGGGGGGGACACCCGGCGTTGAGAGGGGGGGTTGCGGCGTTGAGGGTGGGGGGTTGCGGCGTTGTGAGAGATGGGGGGGGCGGCGTTGGAGGGGGGTAGGGGTGGTGGGGAGGGGGGTAGGGGTGGTGGGGAGGGGGGTAGGGGCATTGGAGGGAGGTAGGGGTGGTGAGGGGGGGTGGTTGGGGTAGGGGCAGCGGCGTACAGAGGGGGGGGGGCGACGGTGCGTTGGCCCCGGGCATCCGTCGCCCCCCTCTCTGCACGCCGCTGCCCCCAAACCCCTCCGATGCCGCAACCCCCCCCCCCCGATGCCGCAACCCCCCCCCCGATGCCGCAACCCCCCCCCGATGCCGCAAACCCCCCCCATGTCGCAACCCCCCCCCGATGCCGCAACCCCCCCCCCCGATGCCGCAACCCCCCCCGATGCCGCAACCACCCCCCCCGATGCCGCAACCACCCCCCCCGATGCCGCAACCACCCCCCCGATGCCGCAACACCCCCCCCCCGATGCCGCAACCACCCCCCCCGATGCCGCAACACCCCCCCCGATGCCGCAACCACCCCCCGATGCCGCAACCACCCCCCCGATGCCGCAACCCCCCCTCGATGCCGCAACCACCCCCCCCGATGCCGCAACCCCCCCCCCCGATGCCGCACCCCCCCCCCCCCGATGCCGCAACCCACCCCCCCTCCCCCGACACTGAACGGCGTCAACCATCATCAATGGTTGACGCCGTTTTAAAGCAACTGTGATTTTCGCCGACGTGACCCATGGCCACGGGTCACGTCGGCGGGACTTCGGCCCATCCGGGCCGGAGATTTGTGGAAACTAAAAAAAAAATGAAATCCCGCCGGCGCCAGCTGTTTTCAGAGGCTGCCGGCGGGATTTGCACAGCACCGGTTTTTGGCCGGTCAGAGATTTAAAAACCCTGCGGGAGCGGGATTAACGCCGCTGCCGGCCGATTCTCCGACCCTGCGTGGGGTCGGAGAATCCCGCCCCTGATTCTAAAACCACTCACAGCCAGTGTGTTTGTTTGTGTTCAGTTGGAAACATTGCAACAGTGTTGCCTAACAGTGGCTGAGTGAACCATGTGGAAAATTATATCAGCCCCACATGTCTGACTCGCCTATGCTGGTGTTCATGTGACCATTGTCCTGACACCCTCACTTCATCTTAATCTGTGAGAACATCCTACCATTCCTTTCCCCTGCACAGTGTTTATCAACTGGAGATCAGTTTGCACACATAATGCTCCTTTTGTGCCCCAAACAAGCTATTACCTGGGATACAAGGATAACTGAAGTATGCCACGTGAACTGAGCACGGGACCATCCCTCAAAGTTGGATTTGACCATATCTTTGAGCCAGTGCTGTGGGATGAGAGAGGGTGTGGCCGAAGGAAGAGAATAGTTTATTCTGACATTCCTTCACATTAAATGGGAAGTGTTGCTTTTTATAAAAAAGATGGAGGGCGGGATTCTCCGGTTTCCCCATCTGCGTGTTTCTCGGCCACTCGCCGTTCACTGGTGGCAGGACACTATCCACATAGATACATAGAAGATAGGAACAGGAGGAGGCCTTTTGGCCCTGCGAGCCTGCTCCGCCGTTCATCACAATCATGGCTGATCATCCAACTCAATAGCCTAATCCTGCTTTCTCCCCATAGCCTTTGATCCCATTCTCCCCAAGTGCTATATCCTCCCGCCACTTGTCAATGGAATTCTTGTCAATGAAACCCGCGGGCGGGGCTGTGCTGCCAGCAGGAAAAGAGAATCCCGATGACCGGAGGATTCCAGTTAGAATGTTTCACAAAAGGTGCAATTCTTCTAAAATGGAACCAAGTCCCCGAGAGTTTAGCCGCGTGTTTCCAGGCGCTCGCAGTGCTGGGAAACACGTGGCTATTCAATGCGTAGCATAAAGGGCCTGAATGGGGAACGCACGGCTGAGACCACACAAAGCCCCGTTTTGTACACAGGGAAGCTCCGCTTGCCGGAACGTCCCAGTGCAGCGAGAGAATGTAGGAATGTGTAGTGTTTCCCAATGGGGAGGCTGGTGGCAAATCTCCCATCTTCAAACTCATTAGTTATGCACCCGGGTGTTGTGCGCCATGTTCCATGGCAGCCAGACCCGGATGGCGTGTAGTCCGCTGTCCTATCCATAATGAAAAGGCTTGCAACATCACTGACACATTATTGAAGAAAGACTTTGGACCCCTCAACATGAAGACACATCACTAGGAGCATTCTGAGATGGAAAGACGGACCTCCTGAGAAAGAAGGTGGATCTCCAGGAACAATCTGAGGTTGGAAGATGGACCCATCTCCAGGAAACCGAATCTGGAAGGTCCACCTATGGATGCTTCACCCACCCACTGCTGCAGTGCTCCAGGGTCCAGGGTTGTGTGCGACCTCCAACCAGAATTCTGGAGGCAGCCCCAGGTATTGTTCAGATGAGTCCAGACATCTGCCAGCCTCGCTGTTCCAAATGCTGGTGCAACAGAGAATCAGATATGAGTGGTCAGACATTCATCTGTATCCCTGATGCGCCATGGTGGGAACCAGCGGAAGATCCCACTGTAAATTCACACCGGCATTAAATTGATTTTTGGGATGTAAAGTTAAATTTAAGGCCCCCTCAACCACGGACATCCGGACCCCCTGGAGGACAAGGGGAACCCCTCCAATGGAGGAGGGTAAACCCCCTTGGGGCATTGCCAGGGTGCTATGTGGCAATGTCCAGCCATGTCCCTCAACCCGTTAGGCATACAGGCACCTCTGTGCCTCCAGCGTGGTCATCACCACCTGTTCTCATTTATGAAAACCACTTGTGATTTGTGTTGGCATGATGGCACAACAGCAGGGGGTGGGAGGAAGATTACAGCAGCAAACCCAATAATTATATGATAATTTATTAAAATGTATGGAAATCAGGTTCATGTCGTTTCCGGGACTGAACCTGATTATGTCACCAGTGGAGGCAAGGAAGATCTGAAACTGAAATCTTGTTTTTGGCCACTCACGAGATTTAGTGACCATTCGAGGATTTGCGCCTATGACTAACAGGGCCGCTAGATCATACCCTTGGATTTTGTCCCCTGTTTGCCATTGAATTTGTCAGTGGGAATTCTCCCAATATTTCTATTCTAGTGTGTGTGTGCCCGCTTGTATGTGTGTGTGTGTGTATCCATTTTTTTCTTTAAAAAAAAAAATTTAAAGTGCCCAATTCATTTTTTCCAATTAAGGGGCAATTTAGCATGACCAATCCACCTACCTTGCACATCTTTGGGTTGTGGGGGTGAGACCCACGCAAACACGGGGAGACCCACGCAAACACGGGGAGAATGTGCAATCTCCACACGGACAGTGACCCAGAGCCGGGATCGAACCTGGGACCTCGGTGTCGGGAGGCCGTAGAGCTAACCACTACCTACCCACTGTGTTGCCCTCTAAGTTAGTGTGTGTCCATAGATGTGTGTGTGTTTGTATATGTGTGTTTGTGTGTGTGTTTACATATATGTGTGTCTGGGTGTGTTTGTATGTCTGTATGTGTGTGTGTACGTATCTGTGTGTGTATCGGGGGAGGGGGGGGTGCTGCAGGCGTAGGTGTGTTGCAGAAACAGAAAATGCTGGACAATCTCAGCAGGTCTAACAGCATCTGTGGAGAGAGAACGGAGCTAACGTTTAGAGTCTGGTGACTCTTTGTCAAAGCTGTTTGACTGGAGAAGAATCACTTTTATCTACAACCTGACCACACTGAGCAATAGTTTGTCAATGCATCGGCTGTAGCCCAGGCGGCACACAAGGAATGTGCAGCATCGGTCTGTGATTCTAGTGCTCACTTACAATGTCCTTGAGCTGATTTGCAAGCCAAAAATTGCTAATACCACAAATCAGGCCTGCAACTGTACTGAGGAAGTGACTCTACGGATTGATACCCTGCTCACAGAGACTCTACGTTATTTTAATAACTAACAGCATCATTGTTATTGGTTTCAACAAGATCCAATCTGTCAAACTGGAAGGCACGTAATCACTCAGAAAGCCTGTAAGCTCATCTCTCTCACCTGCCTTACTGGTTCACCTGAGGAATACACTGCCAAGTAAGGTGATGAGCCATGAGGTATACCTCTCCATTCACCTGAGGAAGGAGCAGTGTTCCGAAAGCTCGTGTTTGAAACAAACCTGTTGGACTTTAACCTGGTGTTGTAAGACTTCTTACTGTGCTCAAAGAGATAAGTTTTAAATAGCACCCTGGATGGAGAGACAGGTAGAGAGCTGCCAAGGAATTCTGGAACATAGGGCACAGGCAGCTAAAGGTATGGCCACAGACGGATTAAAATTGGGGATGCTCTGGAGGCCAAAATTGGAGGAGTGCAGAGGTTTTTGGGAGCTGAAGGAGATTACAGAGATGGGGAGGAGCTTGGCTTGATTTAAGCGCATGGAGCAGAATTTGTGCCTCCATGTGGGGCTGAGAATGGACGTGGAGGGCTGCGTATTCCCCCTCCACAATTGTGGCCTGGCAGTTGTGACGATTTTTTAATTGCAAAGTTTTAAACGTTGCTGAGAACGTGCCTCAGAATGAAGGCGCCCTCTCTCACCCTCACCTGTAACTGTAGGCTGCAGCACCTTCTGAGCTATTGGCCCTTCAGCTTCAGGAGCCCACCTTTGGGCCTTAATTAGACAGCGAACATGGGTTCCAGCTGCTAGTTGGCTGATTTGGCGAAAATCACAGCTGGTTGACTGCTGCTGTCACAGTGTGAGGTCAGACCCCCATTTCTGACTCCAGTATCAAGGTCCTGATACTAAACCCATAATCCTGTCAATGGGGGTTAATCCTGACTTTGTCAGACTGTGTAAAACGGGTGTAAGCGAATCAACGGCCTGCTTTTCGTCTCTGGATTTTTATAAATGGAAGTTTCTCTCCTTGAACCTTAGAGAACAATGGATGACCCTTCTTGATACATGCTCATGGAGAGAAGTGTGATATTAAGGGACTGTTGACATATCCATTCATTCCATTTGCTATCGAACTAGTTGTGCTCATATTGACACCAAGAGCATTCAGTGCTGTGGCTCTGAACAAGGGGAACAATATTTCAGTGTCCTTGACTTGATTTTGATTTTACTGTTGTGTCCCATGTTATTTATTACTTCCTGTTGCTTGAACTATATCAGATCAATGCAGAGAGCAATTTACGTGTCAAAATCACCTCAGCCGTTATTTATAGATAGATCTGTTGATGCCATTACCCACTACAGCGTTAACCTGGACTGAATCTGGAAACAGTGCTGGTGGGCCTGCAGAGAGAACAGAACCTTGCATTCCAACAATATCATGAGCATCAAAATAGCTCAATGCATTTAAAGTAATAAATTACTTTTTGGAGTGTGTGTTTGCAGTGTTGAAATCATATCAGCCACCCTGCATCAGCAATGAGTTGAGGCTCAGCAGAGTGCTTTGGAGTTGGTGGCACGGGAGGAGATAATTTACCAAATGAGGATGTCCAAGAGGTTACCAATCCTTCAGGATTGCCCTGGAGACCCCAGGAAGTAAAGATCAAACTCTTGCTTACTGTTGTAAGGGCATTAAAAATAGGCTGATGTTTTCAGTTCATTGTTTAACATTTTTGTTTACTAGTTGTAAAATATTGACGATGGGAAGAACGGAGGAAAGCAACTTTTACTGGGCAAGAGCAATTGTTGACGGGGTGATGAAACCTCCAGTAATATATCCAGCCAGACTTGGTAACTCACTATAGACTTGGGGCGGTATTCTCCCCTCCCTCCAACGGTGGGTGGGAGAATCGCCGGGGCGCCGCGCGAGTCGTGCCACGCCTCCCCGACACCCGCACGCGATTTTCCCAGCCCCCCGAAACCAGCGGCGTGAGAATCGTGCCGGGCCGCTCGGAGAATCGCCGCAAACGGCGAGCGCTGATTCTCCAGCCTAGATGGGCCGAGCGGCCGGCAAAAAAAATGACAGTCCCGCCGACGCCGTTCACCCCGGTAGCTGCCGGTGGGAACTGTGCGGGAACGCTGGGGGGGCAGCCTGTGGGAGGGGGGCTCCGAAGGGGTCTGGCCCGCGATCGGGGCCCACCAATCAGTGGGCCGGCCTCTCCTCCCCCCCCACCCCCCCCCCCCGCTCCCCGGGCCTACCTCCTTCCACAGCCGGCCCCAGAACCCTGGTGCCATGTTGGTGAGGGGCCAGTGCGTGTAAGTTCCCCGCGCATGCGCAGGATGGCGTGGCCCAACTGCGCATTCGCAGGAATGAGCTGCCCCAGCTGCGCATGCGCGGGTTGGCGCGGCGTCCATTTGGCACCACGTAGGGACTCTGGAGTGGCGTGAACCACTCCAACGCCGTAGGGGGCCAGAATAGGTCGTGCCCGGGCCCTGTTCGTGCCGTCGTGAAACGCAACGGCATTCACAGGCACTTAGTCCCGGGAGCGGAGAATACCCCCCTTGGTATTTTGAATGACTTCTCTTCCTTGTTTGATATTGATATCCGGAAGCAGTCAGGATTTGGTGTTTGACCAGACTCAACTCAAATCATTGCAAGGCAGCCTAACGCCAACCATGGCCTCTAGGTCAGAAGATTGTGGGTTAAAATACCACTCAAGGAACTTGCGCACGGAATCCACGCTGACTGCCTTAAGTACTGCACTGTCAGGGGTGCTACCTTTTGGATGAGACCAGGGCTGTAGCTTGCCCCCTCAGGCAGATGTGAAAGATCTCATGCCACCATTTTGAAGAAGAGCAAGAGGCTTGCATCTTATTGTCTTCTCCTTGGTGAAATACTTTGCAGGGTTCTTCCACTTTGAAGGCATGGGTTCAGGGAAGACCTTCATTACCTTCTGGTCACACTTCGATCCAATTACAACCCACCCCTGTCTGTTGTACCATGTTTTTTTTTTTTTTTTTTTTATAAATTTAGATTACCCAATTATTTTTTCCAATTAAGGGGCAATTTAGCGTGGCCAATCCACCTACTCTGCACATTTTTGGGTTGTGGGGGTGAAACCCACACAGACACGGGGAGAATATGCAAACTCCACACGGACAGTGACCCAGAGCCGGGATCGAACCTGGGACCTCAGCGCCGTGAGGCGGTTGTGCTAACCACTAGGCCACCGTGCTGCCTTGTTGTACCATGTTGGAAGGTTTCCTCGATTGGCAGCTTTGCTTCTCCTCATTAACTCAGTCCATCCCTTCCCAGAGTATCTGCAGGCTAGGAAGAACAGCAAGAAATAGCTCCTCCTTTTTGTATATTATTCTTAAAGCAGTGATTACTCAGTTGTTACGCGAGTATAACAAATGAAGGATGAAAGGCCTCATCAAAACTGATATAAATACAATTTATACACTGAGGAAATTAGGCACCTTTTCTTAGTACTTTGTTGATTTTGGCCCTTGAAGTTCCTATTTTCTGTTCGAAGAATTGTCCTGCTGCAGACCTAATCAGATTGTAATCTCCGACTTCCTTTCCTTAAAAGCTGTTACGTGGTGACACCGGCTGAAAATGTGCAGGAAAGTAATGACCAACTCGTTCCACCCCTTTGTTCCGATCACCACATTGAAAGATTATTATCATTTAAAAGAGACTCATTGCACATCCATGTGGATGTTGGTGCAATTAAACTCCCGACACTGAAGTTTAGGAGGCAGGATCTTTAAAGGAGTTTAAAAGGGAAAAGTTGCTTCTTCCTGTGGACCACATGACCTCTCAAGGTAACCTTCTGGGGACACTATTGAACAAAATGCTGCAAACACTGCTTTTTCCAGAATGAATTGAATAGCTGAGATCAATAGATGTCCACTTATCAATTCCGAGTTAGAAAGAATCCGTCTGAATTTTATTGGACCCTGGAGATAGCATATCCGCCTTTCCTAGTTTCCATTGAAGTGGATTGTAGCCTTTTCCTGCTATTTGTATTGAATCTGAAACACACCACTGACATTAATACAGGGGAAGGGGATGGGTGGGCGTTTGTTTTTCCTTATAACAAGAATTAAAAATAAACGGTTACCATCTCAGAAATAATCATCGGTGCAAGAATCCCTTTCCCTCTAATCTTCCTCATTTCCTCCTCTTGTGCACAAACTGAGACTTGGTTGACGCCTGCTCCCGAGGTACCATGTTCAGGTTGTAAGGCTCGATGGTTCCTTCATTTTCAATTAGTATATTTTATTACTTATGTACTCCCATAATAGACTGACTTCGATAGAGTGTCTGCGCCAGGACAGGATTGATTCATAAATATTTCAGAGTTGGATCTGTTCCCATTAATATCTTGGTTTTGTTAAAAGGCAGTGTTCAAAACCTATTGAATTTCGATCGTTCTTGTTTAAATGCTGTGACAGCTCTTCTTTGTTTCAATAGCATTTTAGAAGGATTGGAAGGAGTGGTTTGATGCCTTACTGCCACAATGCTGCCAACACTGGAACAGTTTTCCTGACCTATATTGTGTAGCCCAGTATCCACATTTATAACATTTCAGCCAAGGACCTTGAATAATATCACTGAGAAGGGCACCTTAGGGATGTCGGTGGGCAGTGGGCTGTTACATTTTGAAAGATCCACAACAGTGAGTTAAATGAATTTGTGTTGGTCCATGGATAGCTACTGGACAGAGTTTTTCTCTGCATGGTGTAGTGGGACCTTTTACCTCCAATTTAATAGACAAATAGGGGCAGGAATTTGCCCGTTGGATCAGGACCCCAATGTCAGGGTCACATTGACGTCACAACACTGGGGAACAGTCACCCATCAGTGATATTCTCAAAATTGGCCAATTAGTTGCCAGGATCCCACGCCCTTCCCCATGTCAAAGAAGCTCCCAGTGTTAATTTTCAAGTCTCAAACTTGACTGGAATTCTTTTGGGCCAGTAGGCCTCACTGTACATCCCACCCTACCTCCATGTTGGAGAACCAGCAGAGATACCTGGTCAAATTCCTTGGGGAAGCCTGACAGAATCAAGTGCCCTTCAGATACTTAAGTGGCCTCTGTTCGGCATTCCCTGAGAGGGGGGCATTAGGATTGGAGGCAAAGGCCTCTTTCAGCAACCACCCCATTGTCCGATGGTGGGTCTCTCGAATGGGGACAGTATGCCTGATACGGGCGAGTGCCCCACCCCCGGAAGGTTGCTGGCAATTATGGGGCAGGGTTCTCTCAGCCCAGGGCTGGGCTGGAGAATCACCACGACCAGCGTAAATCGCGGCACGCCGCCCCAATGCCGGGACATGATTCTCCTCAGAGCGGAGAATCGACGCCGGCGTGGTCGGCGCGGCGCCGGTCGGAGGCTACTCTACGCGGCACCCCCACCGATTCTCGGCACGGGATGGGCAGAGTGGCCATAGCAAAAATCCCGAGTCCCGCCCGTGCCGTTCTAATCTGCTCTCAGCCGGAGGGACCTCGGCGTGGAAGGGCCCGGGGGCGGTCTGTGTGCGGGGGTGTCCAACCCCTGGGGGGGGGGGGGGGGGGGGGGGGGGGCTCCATTGTGATCTGGCCTGTGATCGGGGCCCACCAATCGGCAGGCTGGCCTCTCGTGCTGCGGGCCTCCTTTCTTCTGTGCCAGCCCCTGTAGCCCTATGCCATG
The DNA here is from genome assembly GCF_902713615.1 of Scyliorhinus canicula. Classification (NCBI taxonomy): domain Eukaryota; kingdom Metazoa; phylum Chordata; class Chondrichthyes; order Carcharhiniformes; family Scyliorhinidae; genus Scyliorhinus; species Scyliorhinus canicula. The sequence continues at coordinate 96,174,576 of NC_052146.1, forward strand.
TTGCGTCGGGGCCAGCGCAGAGAAGGGAGCCACTGTACATTGGCGGTGGTGCCATTGTGCATGAATACATTGGTGCTGGTGCCATTGCGCATGCGCAGACCCCGCTGAGCCTAGTTGATGCCGGGACCAGCAGCAGTGGGTCACTCCAGTGCCGTGCTGGCCCCACATAGGGGTCAGAATTGCTGATCCTGAGGCCATGTTGACACCGTCGGGAAACGAACGGCGTTTGCGACGGCATCAACACTTAGCCTCAGGATCACAGACTCCCGCCCATGGTATAAAGGCCTGCCATAACAAGGGTCAATGTCTGAGTGGAAAACACAGTGATGTAAAAAGACACGGTACGCCCTGTGTAGAAGCAAGCATGGAGTTAACTCATAGATTGGGCTGTACACTGTATATGTATATATATTTGTACATAGTTATCTGTTACTAATAAACACTTAATGTTAAACCAGACAAGACTCAGAACCTCTTCATGACATATACTAAACATAGAACATATAACAACAAAGGCCTCCTGAGGGCATGGGAAAGTTCTGTCATCTCCATTTAATCTGCTCTGCCTTTGGCTCAGATCTGGTATGTCTCTCTTGTGGAGATCATGAATTGGATTCAATTTGAATTTGAATTGGTTTTTGAGCAGGCATGGAGCTGAATTAGGGGTTCGCACCTGTCCACAATCTGAGCCCTGGGGCGAGATTCTCCGCAAATGCAGCACAGTACAGATCCTTATAATAACGCCCGTTCCCGGACCCGGTTCTCCCCCCCCCCATCGGGGCGAGGAGTGGGACCCCAGGAATCACGTCGTCGCGGCCTTAACGACCGTCGTTAGACCGTCGTCGCAAGATGACGAGCGGCCGGCTCCAACCCGCGCATGTGGGCCTGTCCCCTCCCGAGCACAATGGTGGTGCTCCCGCCCCAAACGGGCCTCTGGATGCCCCAAACGGACATCCAGCGCCCGTTTTTACGACGGCAGCGAGCAGGTGTGTTTGCTGCCGTGAAAAAATGGGCGCAAAGGCCCGGCCGCTCGGCCCATCGGCCGCGGAGAATCGCCGCTCGCCGTAAAAAATGGCGAGCGGCAATTCGTGACGTGGGTTGGGCAAGGGGGGGGAGAATAGCGGGAGGGCGTGAAAAATGTCAGGAGGCCCTCCCGCTGTTCTCCCAACCGGCGTGGGCAGCGGAGAATCGCGCCCCTGGCTTTGTAACTCAGAAAAAGTAATACCTGAACCACTGCAACATTGCAATGGGTTCAGGGATAATGGGTGTCAATTGTCTCATTAAGGAGCCTAATTGACCAGGAATCCTGTCAGTTTCTTCTGTTCTCTGATTTAATCAGCGCCAGGAGACTGAGGCCGGGTCTCTCTCATAGTTAATTGAACTCAGCCGCCATGTTTCCCAGGGCAGTGGCTGCATTAAATCCAACCCATGATCAGAGTACTGGAGCATAACACCAACTTGCCTTTATGTAGCCCCTTTAATGTAGCAAAATGTTCCTGAGGCAATTCACAGATCTGTTAAATGGCAAACACTGAATTAATTGCATCTAGGAGAGTTGAAGAAAAACCCGGTCAAAGAGGTAGGTTAACAGAGCCGTGAAAGAGATGGGGACGTTTAGGGAGGGAAGTCCAGAACCTATCATTCAAACTGCTGAAGGAATGGCTGCCAATGGTGGGATGAGTAAAACTGGGGGATGTGTAAGAGACAAAATTTGAAGGAACTGAGGGATTTTGGAGAGTTGGGAGGAGAAGGTTATAAAGATAGGGAGCAGCCAGGCCACGGAAGGATTTGGAAACAGGGGTGATGATTTAAAATCACAGTGCTGACAAACTGAGAGCCAGTGTAGGGCAGAAAGCAGAGGAGTGATGGGTGAGTGTCACTCGGTGCAAGGTAGGGAGCTTTAGATGTCAAGTTTGGATCGAAGTATGAAGTCAACAACTCTTGTACTTGAGGGAAGAATTGGTTAATGGGAAAATGTAATTGGCAAAAGGTGACAGCACAGTACAGATCCTTATAATAAGTAATTTCATCCTCTTCCGTTCCTATGGAAGGAGGAGCAAAATTCTTCTGTACAGACAGACCATCAGTAATGATCTCTGGGCTCCCTTGATTGCACAGCTGAATAACTGCATCATTAAGTGAGGCCACTGAGGAACGCAAACTAAGGAGATCCAAGGTCCAAAGCCAAGCCTGTACTGGGTGTGAACAGGGGAGTGGGGTTTGCCCTGACTCCTTCCACAGTCAAATAGCCTGCCAATATTCACTCCCCGTGCTGCTTGGGCACAGGAATGGAGGGCAGCCCCCAGAATATAAGTTGAAGGGGGACCAGAAACAGTTCCAAATATTTTAAATTCATTTAGATTTGGTTTACATGGAAAATTAGGTGAAATGAGAAATTTAGGTTAACTAGGTAACAAAGTAACATTGTTTTCATTGCAGTATGAGGGAAGAGCAAAGGAGGGACTAAATGGAAAGCTCTTTCAAAAAGCCAGCATAAGCACAATGGACCGATTGGCCTCCTCCTGTGTAATTATGGGATTCTATCATCATGGATTTGACTGTGGCAGTGGAGAAATAAGGGCGGGATAAGGGATAAAAGCAGTGGAATCCATTGTGCTGTCATTGGCCTTTTCAGGGGCTGTGTTCAGCACTGGTGCCAGCACACACACTGTGTTACAAAGTTGTTCAGATAGCCTCAAAGAGCTTCCGCTCTGGCAGCCTGGACCCTTAGCGTGGCTGTCGTCAGGCGTAACCAAGCAGCCTCTTTGAAAAGATGTTGGATTCTGTAGCCATCTGCTGAAGAGTGACATTAATCTGAAGCTTTGAGCATTTCTAATCCTCTTACCTGGCTGTGCAGTAAATTGGAAAATGCTGAGTCCTTTATGAAATGGCTGTTTCCTGTCGATTTGAGAGGGGGGTGGGGGAGGGAAAAGGACGGAGAACTGTTTGAACACTCCAGTCAATATCTCCTGGGTATTGGGGTTTCATGAATCAATTATAGGTTTCAAAGGGCTTATTCCTAAATTGACATATTGCATTAAAAGGACTGTCACTGAAGACAGCTTATTGTTTGTGAAATAGATGCTAATTGGAACCAGCTGTTTATGACCCTCTTGTTGGGCCTCCATTATATCCTAAAATCATAGAATGATGCAACACAGAAGAAGGACATTCAGCCCATCGTCTCTGCACCTATCTCATTAATCTCACTCCCTGGCCATTTCCCCATCTTCGTGGAAAGTTTCACCCTTCAAATCTTCTAATTTGAATTTTAAAAATCAATGGTCAATGTACAATTTGAGCCTTGGACCGGTTGAAAATTTCAATGAAAAATTCCCAAAGCAAGAATCGTGACCCTAGAACAACACAATGAAGGACTGCATTTATATAGTGCCTCTTTCAACCACAATCTGTGCCATAGCACTTTACAACCAACAAGTGCTGCCACTGTTGTAATGGGGCAGCCAGTTTGCACACAGCCATCTCCCACAAAGAGCAATGTGAAATGACCAAGGAATCTAGGTTTAAGTGATGTTGTTTGAGGGATGGATAGTGCCCAGGGCTCCACGGATAACATCCCTGTTCTTAACTGAAATAGCACAGGGATCCTTTATGTCCACCTAAGGGGATTTGAATCCTTCAGATTCAGGAACAACATTGCAACCAACTGAGCTACAGCTGACACAAGTACACCTTGCACTGTAAAAGTTTTAACTAATGACTAAGTAAAGTTTGAAGTCTTACAACACCAGGTTAAAGTCCAACAGGTTTGATTCAAACACGAGCTTTCGGAGCGCGGCTCCTTCCTCAGGTGAATGGCGAGGTATGTTCCAGAAACATTTATATAGACAAAGTCAGAGATGCTGGACAATGCTTGGAATGCAGGCATTTGCAGGTACCTGTTTCTGGAACATACCTCGCCATTCACCTGAGGAAGGAGCCACGCTCCGAAAGTTCGTGTTTGAATCAAACCTGGTGGATTTAACCTGGTGTTGTAAGAGTTCTTACTGTGCTCACCCCAGTCCAACGCCGGCATCTCCACATCATAAGTAAAGTTTGTAAGATTGTATATGCTTTACTGGACAAGGGTGTGTGTGGAAGGGAATGGATCTTCATATTTTATTTTAAATAAATTTAGAGTACCCAATTAATTATCTTTTCTCCAATTAAGGGGCAATTTAACAAGGCCAATTCTCCTAACCTGCACATCTTTGGATTGTGGGGTGAGATCCACGCAGGCACGGGGAGAATGCGCAAATTCCATGAAGCAGCAGTGTGTATTGTTTCTTGCCTATTCAGCAGGAAACGGGTAGAAGATAATTTGTTTCTATATTAATATCACTTCATTGTTAATCTCTTGTATTTTTCGCTAAGAAAGTTGAACAACAGAATGATTTATGAAACCCTTTACCAGGGCCTTATTCAGCAATTGTTGCATGTGAGGATTAGTTCAGGCTGTCTGGTATCCTGAGCAATACAAACAACTACCTTTGTAGTTCCACGTCAACAGAGAGCAGCTCAAGCCAGGGCAACCCAATCAGTACAGAGACAGTAACCTTAAACTGCCTTCATAGACATGTCTCAAAGCCTACCTGGAACTGGGCCAGGACAACGCTATAATGAAGGTTCATTTCTCTGGGCTCTTCTTAACAAACACCCTTAATCCCATGTGAACTCAGCCTTTCAAAAAAGTGTTGGTGCAGGGAACGCTGTGTAGGGAAAGGTTTTGTGTGCTCACTGTTGAATGGCTGTTTCAAGAGGTAGACTTACACTTTTGAGGACCACGCACTCTCCCTCTTTGCGGGGGCTCCACATCATGCCCCACCCCCTAGTGACGTGGCTGCCCAACCCCAATGACGTTGAGCGCGGGCCACATGACATTGAGCCATGTCCCCAATGGTGTCCAGCCCCACCTACAATGATATCCCAACTGCTGCTTTGCTCACCCCTCGGCTATCGCATGGGTGGCCGGGCCTCGACGACCGCGTGTGCTCCTGCCTGGCTGGCTGCTGCTGGATATCTGACCTTGCCTCAATGTTGCGAGTCGCCCTGCTGTTCCCCTTGACAACTGTTGACCAGTGCCTCCTCCTCACCACATTGAAGGCTTCGCAGGCTGATGGTAAGTCGACAACCTCACTTTTGCTTCAGGCTGCCCATCAGACTAAATGCCAGAAACCTGGTTCCTGCTTTCCACCTTTACTCAAAGAAATTTCAGGAACTTCACACCAACCCAGGAGCTCTGGGTCTGAACTGATCTCAGTTTCCACCACCTCTCAACATTTGGCAAACTGTTCTCCCGCTCTAAAGGGGTGCCCACCAATCAGAGCCCGATGCTGTTCTGTATTGTTGTTTGATAGGCTCAAGAAATTTTGAGCGTATCAGCAAGTTTAGAGCTACCAAGTCTCTATCTGGTGTTCCCACCACAACAGTCACCTCTCTGTGTGAGGCTCCATTTGCCGGGGCCCCACGCTGGAGTGCTGTGTGTTTAGTTGAAAGTCCTCCTCTGGGTGTTTCTGTGGAATGGATGCAGCACAGAGATATTTTCCCTTGAGCTGAAAAGTAGGTTGAAAGGACAAGGTCTCTTGTTCAGGACCTGGCCAAGGTTGAAAAGAGTCTGATATATCTCTAGTTAACCCTGTGTTAAGTTTGAGGCATCAAATTATTGTATAGATTGGAGGAGGAATATGTGGGTGAGGAAATAAAGACATTGCATACATGTGTCAAAATCCTACCCTAGCATCAAGAGATATGACAATGCTAGCCAAAGTATTACTACATCATCTGATGTAGTTGTCAATTTAAAATCCAGTACACAGGGGAATTAGTAACTCAGAGCGGGCTCTGTAGCCAAGTGGTTGATGCTTGTGGCTGATATTAAAGTTCTGATTGTTTTGACTGCTTACTGTTCATAAGGGTCTCTGCACAAGCATCATGATTTGACACTGTAAAAGAAAAAAAAAAACGGTATACAAAACAGTCCTTGACGCATGAGGTCTTATTTAAAGTTCAGTATTTCCGGACGTAATTCAGTGCCTTTCCTTCTCGCTCCTTGACTATTGTCTCAGCCTCCCAACAACAACTTCATTATTATTGCATCTTTAACATGGTAAAACATCCCAAGGTGTTTCTCAGGAGCGAAATCTGGCACCAAGTTACAGTGGCGCAGTGGTTAGCACTATTGCCTCATGGCGCTGAGGACCCAGGTTTGATCCTGGCCCAAGATACTGTCCGTGTGGAGTTTGCACATTCTCCCCGAGTCTGTGTGGGTCTCAGCCCCACAACTCAAAGATATGCAGGGTAGGTGGATTGGCCACGCTAAACTGCCCCTTAATTGGAAAAAAATAATTGGGTACTCTAAATTTATTTTTTAAAAGTTACAAAGACAGGTGATGGGCTGCTTGACCAAATGGGTAAGCTTTAAGTGTTAGATCAGTGATACAGCAGCAGTGAACCTGGCCTGTCTCTTTGAGCATAAGTTCTGTAAAGCCCACTCTGAGGTATATTGCTGTTGTAGCTGAAGGCAGATAGAAGATTGGCAAATGCTCAAAGCACCTAGGTTTCTGGTCTGAAGGAGCGGCCTTGAAATGACTGCATTTATCTTTGAAAGTCCGCAGCTGGGTGATATAATTAAATGATTCAATGAAGGAGGAGGGCCTGGTGGAGTTAAAGTGATAAAGGTTTTTCTCACGTCACATTTGTTTCTTCTACAATCACTTTAAATTTGTACCCTCTCATTCTTGATCCTTTTAAGAGTGTGAACACTACTCTGTCCAGCCCTCTCATGATTTTGAACATCCTCTATCAAATGTCCTCATAGCCTTCTTCTCTCGAACCTCTCCAATCTATCCTCATAACTGGAGTTTCTCATCCCTGGAACCATTCTTGTAAACACTCTCTCTAATGCATTCACATCCTTCGGATAGTGTGGCGCCCAGAACTGTACAATATGCCAGCTGAGGTCGAACTAGTGTCTTGTATAAACTCAACATAACCTCTTTGCTCTTGTACTCTATGCCTATTAATAACACGTGGAATACTATATGCTTTATTAACTGCTCTCTCCACCTGTTCTGCCACCTTCAATGATTTATGCACGTATAAACCCAGGACCCTCTGCTCCTGCATCAACTTGAGAATTTGACCACTTATTTTATATTATGTCTCCATGTTCTTCCTACCAAAATTAATAACTTCATATTTCTCCACATAGAACTTTATCCGCCACCTATCTGCCCACTGCACCACATTGTCTATGTCCTTTTAAAGTTATACACTGCTCGCCTCACAGTTTAAAATACTTCCAAGTTTTGTATCATCCACAAGCTTTGAAATTGTCATTGCATACCAAGATCCAGAACATTAATATATATCAGGAAAAGCAAGGTTCCCACTACCAGCCTCTGGGAAACACCATTACAAACCTTCCTCCTGCTCCATTGACCATTACTCTCTGCTTCTTATTATTCAGCCATTTTTGTATCCACATTTCTACTGTCCCTTTTATTCCATGAACTATAACTTTTCTCACAAGCCTCACATCAACAGCATTACCTCATCAACCCTTTCTGTTTTCTCTTCAAAAAACTCTAACAAGTTAGTTAAACACAATTGCCCCTTTAAAGGGGCTGGTTTAGCACACTGGGCTAAATTGCTGGCTTTTAAAGCAGACCAAGGCAGGCCAGCAGCAAGGTTCAATTCCCGTTCCAGCCTCCCCGAACAGGCACCGGAATGTGGCGACTAGGGGCTTTTCACAGTAACTTCATTTGAAGCCTACTGGTGACAAGAAGCAAATTTCATTTCATTTCATCTTCAATTTTCAAAATCCATGCTGGCTCGTTCTAATTGACTCCCATTTTTCCATGTGACTACTAATTCTATCCCAAATAATTGTTTTGAGAAGCTTGCCCATGATTGACTAGCCTGCAGTTATTGTGGCTATCCTTGCAACCTTTTATGAACAAGGATATAAGATTTGCAATTCTCCAGGTTGTCTGGCCCCTTCCCTGAGTCTAAAGAAGACTAGAAGATTATGGCCAGCCCCTCTGCAACTTCCATTCTAGCTTCATTCAATACTCCTGGATGCATCTCGTCCGGTCCCGGTGCCTCGTCAACCTTCAGTACCGACAGGCTATTCAACATTTCCTCTTTATCAGTTTTGACACCTTCCAGGGAAATGGCCTGGGTAGCATCTACCTCCTTGTAAAGACAGATGTAAAGTATTCAGTTAACACCTCAGTCATGCCCCCAGCCTCCATGTGTAAATTCTCTTTTAGGTTCCTAATCAGCATAACTCCATCTTTTACCACCCTTTTAATATTTATATGCCTGTCGAAGACTTTAGGATTTCCCTTTATGTTGGCTGCAGCCTTTTCTCACTTTCCCTCTTCACTTCTCGAATGTTCTTTTTCACCTTCCCTCTGAACCTTCTGTATTCTTCTTGGTTCTCAACAGTATTTTCCATCTGTCATTAGCACACCTTTTCTTCTTTATCATAATTTCTATCTCCTTTTTCTTTGCGGGAGCTCTGGATTTGTTTGACACACCTTTTCTTTTAAGGAAATATACCTTGACTGTGTCTGGATCATTTCTGTTTTGAAGGTAGCCCGTTGTGCAGCTACAGATTTTCCTGCTGCCCAGGTCGACTCTACGATCAAGAAAGCACAACAGCACCTAAACCTCCTCAGGAAACTCAGGAAATTCGGCCTTGATATTTTGCCGCCACCAATGGTGAACCCCCACCAGTTATTAACTGTTGAAGCATTTGAAGATCAGATGCTGAAGTATTTCCCCCTTTTGCCCTCCCCTTTCGTGGGGAGAAATGAATGACTCTCCATTGCCATGTTTGCTTCTGTCCTAGTAGTTGATTCAATAAGGATTTTGTGACAACACTGCGGCTGCTCTCTCTGATGGTTGATGCAGGGAAAGTTTGAGATAGGAGAATGAGAACTGTGCGAATGTGTGCTCGCCTGATAAGGTTTACCACAAGGTTCAAGGGCTGCACAGATTAGATGTTTACTGGATTTGACTTAAAAGTAAAGCCAACTTACCTGGGCTCCTTCTGTTCACTTCAATCCATATTTAGCTTATGATTACATCCCTCAGAGAAAGCAAGGACTAGATTTTGGAATGTAAAACCACTTGTGTCACATATTCCATTAACAAAGCAAGCTGCAGTGCCGGTACAGTCAAGTTCAAATCTGTGGCTGTCGAGCTGACGTTTCACAGTAATAAACCGAGCTAAACCTTGCGAATGAACTCAGTCCTCAAGTCTGAACCACTGGGCAAATAGCCAGGCCCTAGAAGTGGTACACAGAATGCCAACAAAGCTGATGTCTTGTGTTAGAAGATGAAGTTATGAGGAAAGATTGTAAAAAATTATTCTTGGCGCTTTGAAGGAAGATTCATTTTTTAAAATTTAGAGTACCCAATTATTATTTTTTTCTCAATTAAGGGCAATTTAATCTGGCCAACCCACCGAACCTGCACGTCTATTGTTTGTGGGGGTGAAACCCATGTAGAAACGGCGAGAATGTGCAAACTGCACATGGACAGTAACCCGGGGCTGGGATCGATCCCGGGCCCTCAGCGCCGTAGGCAGTGGTGCTAACCACTGTGGCACCGTGCTGCCCTGCCTTGAAGGAAGATGATTGATAGACAAGATATCAATGACAGCATCAATTAATTTGAATAGCATGTTCAATTTTGCAAAGCACACTGAAGGGCATCACTGATACACTATCAAACTCTATTTGGCACAAGCTACATAAGGGGACACTAGGATAGGTGATCAAAACCTTAGTTAATGAGGTAGGTTTTGAGGAGCACCTTTAAAGGAGGAAAGAGAGAGAGAAGGAACAGTTAGAGAGGGAATTCCAGAACCCAGTGCCCAGGCCGTTACTGGCACAACCGTCAATGGTGGTCGCTTGATTCGATTAATTAAGTTGGAGAGATATCGTAAATCCAAAGGACTAATTCAAGAGAACCATTGGCTGCAGCACAAGAGGTCATATATAGTAACTAATCATCGGTTGGTTCAGGATTGATGTCAAAAAGCACTTCATCACACAAAGAATAACTAATGTTTGGTATGATGGGGGTTGGTAATCGTACCCCAGGATGTATCAGAGTCTCAGTGCGAATAGAGGGAGAGGTGTCCGGAAAAGGGAAGAGTTCCTCATGCTTTCCCCTTTCCTATTTTTTTGGGTTCCGTTGTATTGAAGGGAGTGTGTCCACCAGTAACAGCTTTGCTGCTTCCCCAATCCGGTTACAAAATCGTGCATTGACAAGAAATGATTATTAGGATTTATTAAACTGTGACTGCGGGGCAGCATGGTGGCCTAGTGGTTAGCACAACTGCCTCACGGCGCTGAGGTCCCAGGTTCGATCCCGGCTCTGGGTCACTGTCCGTGTGGAGTTTGCACATTCTCCCCGTGTCTGCGTGGGTTTCGCCCCCACAACCCAAAAATGTGCAGAGTAGGTGGATTGGCCAAGCTAAATTGCCCCTTAATTGGAAAAAATAATTGGGTAACCTAAATTTAAAAAAAAACTGTGACTGCGGCACTCATCCACTTTTTGTAAACTAAAGATTTAACAGAAGGAAAGATGGAGGAGCCGAAGTCATAATGAATTCCAATATTCTGCAGCTATTCAAATGATTTTATACAGTGGTATAAAATGCAAGTTGTCAATTATGAAGTAAGTGCCGTATCCCATGTACAAAGTGCATTGTGCCAAATGTATAGGAAACACCTAGCCTCCTGGGGATCCGTGACGTAATTATCATAAGCAGAGACAGATTCACTTGTGAATATTCTGCACACAAGTGTATTCATTTCTATACTGCATAATTATCCACTTTGCTCACTTGATAGCTCAAGTGTTGATTGCTGTTTGTAACGTACCTGTTCACATTGACTGTTTCCTGTGTCCTATAAACCATTACAGGCTGATTTGCTGGCATTGAGCCACACAGAGGTGCACACTTCTGTCCTGGGACAACATCCTGGAACTCCCTCCCTAACAGCACTAAGGATGGACCTACACTACATGGACTGCGCCACCACCTTCTCAAGGGCAATTAGGGATGGACAACAATTTCTGGCCTTGCCAGCAATGCCCACATCCCATGAAAGAATTTTTAAAAACACTGGTAGAAATGGTGTGCCAGGGAGCAGAAATGTGCCCTGATTTTTGCCTTGTTAAAAACTTTCTAATAATAGGGCGGCACGTGGCGCAGTGGTTAGCACTGGGACTGTGGCGCTGAGGACCCAGGTTCGAATCCCGGCCCTGGGTCACTGTCCGTGTGGAGTTTGCACATTCTCCACGTGTATGCGCGGGTTTCACCCCCACAACATAAAGATGTGCAGGTTAGGTGGATTGGCCACGCTAAATTGCCCCTCAATTGGAAAAACAAATAATTGGATCCTCTAAATTTAAAAAAAAACCTCCGTAATGATACTTAGGCTGGGGCTCTTCAAGCCCCAGCAGCAGTGAGCATCAGTGTGGACTGGATGGGAAAGCTTGCAGAGCGGCCAGAAGTCAGTTTTCTCGTCCTGCCCATGACGATGGCGGGCTCAGATAATGCTGGCCTTGAACTACAGGGTGCCATAACCCATGATGGTGGTGGCAGTGAGGACTGAGAGATGAATATGCACCAGAAAATACATCTGTGGAAGTTCTCACCTTCCAGATCTTTCCCACACAGTCCACGGCCCAGTTATTTGCTTCCCCACACATGGCTTCCCCACATTAATGCAACTGAGTCTGAAATAAGTGACCCTGACATGGAACCAAACAGCATCAGCCACTGACCATCAGCTTCAGTGACCTTGGAGGATGAATCAATGATGAATTAATGACTTTTATTTGTATGAATGGATAATTAATCGTGCTTATTAATTGTTAATTTCATGAAAACAAGAGCATTATAATCACAGTTTTATTTTTAGGAAAACCTGAGGATTTACTGGGTAGGCTTCACCATCTGATGACTATGTGATACAACTTAAATATCAGTGCAATGACTATTTGGAAAATACAAACATACAGAAAATAGAAAGCTACCGCCAGTTTCTCGGTGTTCGTAATTCATGGGATTCACTAAATACAAAGAAATGCACGAATGAGAATTCAGGCTTCCACATCACTTAGTGTAGAAATAAATTAGAAAGGTTTCTGATTACACCGAGAATGTTTCTAGACAGCATCATGATGGTAATATGTCTAAACTGGTAAACCAGATTCCGGCTCTGGGGACATGAGTTCAAATCCCACCACACAGCTTGGGGGAGGGGGGAATTTAAATTCAATTAATTAATACAAGACGAGTCCCATTTCTAATAATAATGAAACTACCAGTTTGTTTGATCCCATCTAGTTTCCAAATGGAATTCAGTGGTGGAAATCTGCCAACCTTACCTGGCTCTCTACATGTGACTGCAGGCCCACTGCCTCTGAAACGGCCTGGTGACACACTCAGTCCAAGATAATTAAAATCATGGAATCTGTACTGTGCAGAAGGAAGCCATTTGGTCCATCGAGTCCCCACCGATCCTCTGAAAGAGCTCCCTCCCTAGGCCCTATCCCTGTAACCCCACCTAACCTGCACATTAAGAGAGGGTACTAAATCCTGGCCCTGCCAGCCACACTCAAACCCCAAGAGAGAATATTTTTAACAATTCCAGAACTGGGCTCGGGAAAACTCGTCCATCCCCTGTGCTCTTCTTCAGAAGAGAGGTGACCGTTAACTTGATTAAAAAGACCCTCCACAGAAGCTGCAGATAATTATTCAAAAAGCATCAGTTCCCTGTCGCTTCACAGTTGGGAATTTTAATTTTAAGAATGGGATATATTTTGTAATCTCATAACATGTCAGAACTATGAGTTCTGAAGCTGAAGTGGTGTCAGTGTTTCGCATTTGGGATCTTGTGGTAGAAATGTGACTTTTCTTTCGTGTTGGAGATTTGAGGTTTTAGGGCCAGGGTGGCTTCAAAGTGAAAGATTAAGCATAAATATTCTGCTCCTCTTTTCTGTTGAAGTCCCGATCCTCTTTTCTCCACTTTACTGAAGTGATATTTCAGAAGTATTTTAAATACCATCACATGGCCTGAATTGTGGGTTAAGGTTTAAATTTACTTCAGCCAGTGCGGTTCCGCATTCCTCTGGCTCCAAGTAAATCAGTCCCTTTGTGTGCTTGGCTTGGGCCATTGCTGTCATTCAGCTGGTGGGATTCATTCTCGGTGTTTGATGTTTTTCTTTGGTGCAATTTATTCATGGATTAAATGCACCTCCAGAGCCAAATCAATCTAAACGTCTCATGGTGGCTTGCTCTGGAAGAGGCTTCTATAGCAACATTGCTATAAAATGTCACATCCCCTGGAGCCAGTTGGGCATATCTTTTGCAGCTTGCTTTAATCACAGTTTAATTTATAGGCTATACGGGTACCCCTTCCCCAATGATTCCAATCTTCCCCTCATGAACAAGATGTTCAAATTTGACGGATTTAAAAACAAGCTAAAATGGTCACATAGCAACGTGTCCACCCTCTCAGATGGATGTAACTGATCCCTAGGGTTGGCAACTATGATCAAATGTAATCTTGGTGGTTTTATTACATGATTTATCCCCACCATCCAGCCATTAGTCGACCAACACATCCACCCTTCTGACCCACTGCCTTCCTTCGCCAATAAGCAAAAAAGATTCATTATCTGTGCAGAGAGACCTGGGTGTGCTCGTGCATGTGTCGCAAAAAGTTGGTTTACAGGTGATTAAGAAGGCAAATGGAATTTTGTCCTTCTTTGCTAGGGGGATGGAATTTAAGACTAGGGAGGTTATGCTACATTTGTATAAGGTGTTAGTGAGGCCACACCTGGAGTATTGTGTTCAGTTTTGGTCTCCTTACCTGAGAAAGGACGTACTGGCGCTGGAGGGTGTGCAGAGGAGATTCACTAGGTTAATCCCAGAGCTGAAGGGGTTGGATTACGAGGAGTGGTTGAGTAGACTGGGACTGTACTCGTTGGAATTTAGAAGGATGAGGGGGGATCTTATAGAAACGTATAAAATTATGAAGGGAATAGATAGATGTGGGCAGGTTGTTTCCACTGGCGGGTGAAAGCAGAATTAGGGGGCATGGCCTCAAAATAAGGGGAAGTAGACTTAGGACTGAGTTTAGGAGGAACTTCTTCACCCAAAGGGTTGTGAATCTATGGAATTCCTTGCCTAGTGAAGCAGGTGAGGCTCCTTTATTAAATGTTTTTAAGATAAAGATAGACAGTTTTTTGAAGAATAAAGGGATTAAGGGTTATGGTGTTCGGGCCGGAAAGTGGAGCTGAGTCCACAAAAGATCAGCCATGATCTAATTGAATGGCGGAGCAGGCTCGAGGGGCCAGATGGCCTACTCCTGCTCCTAGTTCTTATGTTCTTCTTATGTTCTTATTCAATTGGATGATGCTTGACTGTCAGCAAACAGCCTTTTATTTTCCAATTTTCAATAGTTGTCTATCTGCAAAAGAGATATCTTGTTCAAAGACAATGACAAAAAAAACGTCCTTTTAATGTTCCGTTGCTTTGTCTCCAGAGCAGCACACAGCAGAGTCCTGGAGATTGATCATCAATTCCTGGTGAGTCAAGGCCAATCCTGGAGTATTGGAAACTATAATGACGTCAGGGTACATTTTGGGGACCCGCTGGGGAGTTCTCCCCAGTGTGCTCATCAATAATTAACCCATCAGTCAACATCACCAGAAACAGACTGGCTTGTCATTCTAACATTGCAGTTCCTGGGAGCTTGCTAATCATTAATTGGCTGCCACATTTCCTACAGTTCAACAGCTACTACTCTTCAGTGACTTGGGATTTCCTAAGGTTGTGAAAGTGCCATATAAAAGGAAGTTTTTTGTTTTAATTTAACCTGTGTACAGTGTTGGAAGAAATAATTCTCTTTGTCCGGAATTTTCCATTACTTGTGCAGGTTTCTACCATAACTTTTGTACAGAAAAAGATTCACTTCCTCTAGATTTCATGGAAAATATCCTCTAATTGGCCTCAGGATGTACCAGAGCAATTGACCTCTAACTAACCTTAGCTGTGTCTAATTACAGCAATATGCCAGACTGTAAAGGGACCAGGTTGCACATGGAGCCCTTTCAGTAACTAAGGGTGGAATTCTCCCATTTTGAAACTTAAGTGCTGTGGCGGGAGCGGGAATATGAAATATTTCCTGCTGTGGCGGCTGACAGAAAACACTCCAATCTTCTGGCCCCAACCTCATTAATTATGCACCCAGCTGTTTCCACCGTATTCAGTGGCAGGGCAGACCTGGATGGTACGTAGTCTGCCATTGTGTCCGGGTGCCATATTGAAAAGGTGCCCGACATCACTGACCTACTAAATAAGAAAGAAGGTGTACCTCCTGAAAATGAAAATAGATCATCAGGAGCACTCTTGAGGCCTGAAGATGAACCTCCTGAGAATAAAGATGTATCTCTAGGACTGGAAGGTCCACCTCCCTCCAGGACATTTGGCTGGATTCTCCATCGGCAGAGTCCTCCACTTTGCCGGCAGTGCACTCATGCCGCGGATTTCCCAACAGCTTGAGGGTGCCCACAATGGAAAATGCCATATGCCGGCTGCTGGGACAGAGGATCCCGCTGCTGGCGGGGGTGCGCCGCACCAGAAAGGTGTGTGGCGGGACGGAGAATCCCGCCCGTTGAATCTGGATAGTTCACCTGCAGATGCTTCCCCGATCCATTGATGTAGTGATCCAGGGTTGGAGGGCGGCCTCCATCCTGAACTTCAAAGGCAGAACATGCTTTGTTCAGATGCGTACCGACATCTGCACGGCACGTGGTACGAACGTGTTTCACGCCGGCATGTTGTACCCCTCCCCTCCCATTGTGGAGAATCTCGCATGGGGGGCAGTTGGGCCTGCATCTGCATCCTGTTAACGGGAAACAAATGAGGTTCACACTGAGCTTTGGTGGGTTTTCCAACCCTCCATGCTGGACACCAGTGGAAGATCCTGGCCAGTGTGAAACTGGTTTCTGTGCCTCTCGCCATATTCCTCCAGCATGCCCACCATCAAATATGCTGGCAGAGGCATGGTGCCAGGACTGGCAGAATCCGTGGAGAGTGAAACTCGAAAGCCTTCCTGGTGTTCCATTTTCTAAAAAACATGTATTTTATTACAAATATGTATCAAACCAGGTTACAGCAAATAAACACCCCGGGAAACATACTTCCCAAAAATTAACTATACAGTCTGTACAGATTTTCCCCCTTTGTCACCCCCCCTCCCCCGCGACGAACAGCCCCATAAACATGGTCACAAACACCCCCCATTTTTGCTTAAACCCCCCTGAAGAGCCCCTAAACTCATACTTTATCTTCTCTAATCGCTGGAAGTCGTATAGGTCACCCAAACAAGCCGCTACCCCCGGTGGTGATGCCGACCGCTACTCCAGCAAAATCCGTCGCCGTGCAATCAGAGAGGCGAAGGCCACGGCATCGGCCTTCCTCCTCCCCATGAGCTCCAGCTTCTCTGAAACCCCTCCTCCACTATCCTGGCTAAGACCGCGAACACTCCTGCCCTGAATCTTCCCAATTTTTTGCAACTCCAAAACATGTGCGTGTGATTCGCTGACCCCACACACACACACACCTCTCACACTCATGTGATACGCCCTGAAAGAATACACTCATTTTCGCCCGAGTCATTTACACCCTGTGCACCACCATAAACTGTATCAGGCTCATCCTTGCACAGGAGGAGGTCCCATTTACCCTACATAGCGCCTTACTCCATACTCCCCAATTGATCTCCCCTCTCAACTCTGCTTCCCATTTCTCCTTCCTGGTGTTTCATTGTTAGGCCTGGCTGCCATCGTAAAAAGAAATTCCCCTCCTGAAAAATAGTTTATAAGTTGACTCTTTGCTTACATTTTTGTGCGGCGCTCAGATGTTTCACATTCCCTATTATTTTAATCCAGGAACGATCAGAATCTATAAACACAGTTCTGAGAAAATTGGACTAGTTGCAGGCAACAGAAAGCTCAGTGCTGTATTAGGCAGGTTTTTGTTCAAGTTAAACTGGCAGACATCCCAAAGCAGTGTTCACACATCTAGACCAATCCATTAGACAACGAATTGGAGAAAAAAAAGCTCTGTGTGTTTCAAACAAAAGGGAAGCTGGAATCGATGACAGGCATATGGGCACACACTGGCGAGTGCAGAGCAGGTTTAGAGAGAGCCTCTTTCAATTGTGCAATCATCTCAAAGCCCAAGGTGTTTCTCCTTTGAATAATTGAATCTGTTGGCTTTTAATGTAAGATAATCGGGTCCTGTTCCATGGAGAGCATATGGTTTAGTATCCTCAACAATATGCATGTCAGTCTATTAATTACTCGTTTCCCTGGATCGGTCTAGCCAGTACAGTATAAATTTCATAACCAAAGCTCTGTGGTAATCTGAAACTTATTTTTAACCGTTGAACAGCCTTTCTCTCCTCTATTACCCAATAAAGTGTTCAAGTCTAGCAAACGCTGAATCGCTAGTTTGCCAAAGCTGGGGCGAAATTCTCCGACCCCCAGCAGGATCGGAGAATCGCCTGGGGCCGCCTAAAATCCCGCCCCCGCCGTGGCAGAGATTCTCCGTCACCCGGGAAGTGGCGGCGGCGGAATCTCGCCACTCCGATCGGAGAGACCCCTGCGGTGATTCTCCGGCCCGGATGGGCCGAATTCCCGACGCTGGGAGGCCTCTCCCGCCGCCGAGGTTTGAACCACCTCTGGAACGGCGGGATCAGCGGCGCGAGCGGGCCCCGGGGTACTGGGGGGGAGGGGCGGGGGGCGATCGAACCCCGGGGGGTGCCCCCATGGTGGCCTGGCCCGCGATCGGGCCCCCCCGCTCAGACTCCGGGCCAGTGCCCTGGGTGCACTATTTCTCCTTCCGCGGCCGCCATGGCGGAAGCGGAAGAGAACCCCACATCGTGCATGCGCCGGCAGTGACGTCAGCGGCCAGCTGCCGCTGACATCACTGCGGGCGCATGCGGTGACCGGCGAAAGCCTTTCGGCCAGCCCCACTGCCGGGGGCGCCGGTTTTTTGCGCCAGTCTTCTGGTGAAAACCGCTCCGGCGCGGGGCTGGTCCCCAAAGGTGGGGAGAATTCCCCACCTTTGGGGAGGCCCGACCCCTGAGTGGTTGGCGCTACTCCCCTACGCCGGCACCCTCCGTCACGCCGGGTAGGGGAGAATGTCGCCCCTGGAATGTGAACAGCCCCAACACTTAACACACAGTTTTTATCACGTGGGATTCTGAGCTTTCTTACTGGTGTTGTGCTGATTCCATTTCAAAATTTCTCCCTGAAGTTTGAAAATTGTTAACCGTGCCAAGGAAATGAAAAGCAACTTGTCAGCAATACTGTTGGCTACTTACTGAGAACAGGGCGACCCCACCTAACCGGCACATCTTTGCACTCCCATCAAAACCCATTTGGTTTTGAACACCTCGATTAATGTTCCCCTGAACCTTTTCCGCTCAAAACAATATAAACCCAGCTTGTCTAATCTCTCTGGGTAAGTAAGAAAGAACTTGCAATGGTATCGCACTGTTCACAGTCAAGACACCCAGGACTGCTTTATAGCTAATGAGGTATACTCTCGAGTGTCGTCACTGCTGCACTGTAGAAAGCAGCAATCAATTTTCACATAGTACCCAATTAATTTTTTCCAATTAAGGAGCAATTTAGTGTGACCAATCCACCTAGTCTGCACATCTTTTGGTTGTGGGGGTGAAACCCATGCAAACACAGGGAGAATGTGCAAACTCCACACAGACAGTGACCCAGAGCTGGGATCCAACCTGGGACCTCGGTGCCTTGAGGCAGCAATGCTAACCACTGTGCCACCTTGCTGCCCAATAATCTGTTTTATAGCGATGTTAAATTGAGGAATAATCATTGACCACCACACCAGTATTAACACCCTGCTCTTCTTCAAAATGATGCTATGGGATCTTCCACACCCACCTAAGGGGTGTTGCTTGTTGTGTTCTCTCTTTAATTGGCTCTGTTTATGGCGGTTAATTAGAATTAATATTCCTTAATTCTAATTACGTTTGCTCAAGAGTCGCCAGGTATCTTTCGATACTGCCACAAGGTTCAAAACCGAATACTGATCAAAGACTCGATACACCAGTTAGTAAGTTCGAAATCAATGCTCATTTATTTACACACACAGTTAATTATACTCATGCACAAACTCTACCAACTAAACTATCACTACTACTAAAGCCTATACTTAGCTTCGGGCGCCCACTCAGTCAGAGGAATAATGGCCATTGTCCGGTTCTGAGGCTGCTGGGGTTGAGCTGGTACGGAATAGTAGCTAGGAGCGTCTATCTCGTAGCGTGCGTTGACTTTGGACTTACTTGTTCTGGTGCAGCTGCTAGGCAGGTCTCTCGTCGCTGAGAGCCAAGGCCAAGAAGAACGATTCTCTCTTGGGGGCTTCTTCTTATACCCAAAGGGGGCTTTGCGTGCTTTTGGGCGGTCCTTGAACTTGGTCCCAATTAATTGGACCGTATCTTGATCATTGGTATCGATTTCCTCCAATAAAGGGGTGGGTGCCCTGATTGCTGGACAGGCCCTTGGTGGCCATTGGCCTGCTTTGTTCTAGTCTCCTCTGGCGCCTGGGTGTCTGCTTTAGTATCGTTTACCTAAATGTTACTCTTTTGTCCCTGGAGATGGCTCATTGGTATGGTAATAGTATCGGTCTTGTCTGGGAGCTATAACTCCAATCAACAGACAAACCTTGCACCTGCTTGCTTTCTCAGCATTGTCCATTTTTCCCTTCATTCTTTGTAAAGTGTCCATTTTGTAATCGGGACGTGGACACCCCAGGTGGCTACAGGGGGCAGTCAGGATCCCAGTTTAAAATTGAAAAGTCAAACCTTCTGAGAGGGCAGCAGTACTGTACTACCCGCCTCTGTGCACTGAGGTCTGTGCGATTTGAATCCATAATCTTCTGATTTAGAAATAAAAGTGCTTTAAGCCGCTGCAGTATTGCAACCTTGGTATCATTTGAGAAGATGTTCCCTGCACCTTCTTCAAGATCTCCTAATCTTTCCCTCAGGTTCTTATCCTAACCTCCAATCCTTCAAAATTAATTTACATCTCCATCAGCCCAACTAAATTGCCCTTAGTGTCCAAAAAATGTTAAGTGGGAGTTACTAGGTTGCGGAGAGAGGGTAGATACGTGGGCTTCAGTAGGGTGCTCTTTGTAAGGGCCGATGCAGACTTGATGGGCCGAATGGCCTCCTGCTGCACTGTAAATTCTATGAAATTCTATTAGCTGCTGGGCCAGCTATAAAACTGTGTAATTGTGGCTACCACATTACCATTGTATTAAAATATTCCAGTGTCTCCAATGAAGCACAGTGGACTGGATTTTCTGGTCGCGTTTGGCAATCGCTGGAGAATCCCTGCTCATGCCGGAATCGGGGGGCGGCGCCGTTTTTGCAATGATCCTCCCCCTTCAAAACGTCATACTCGTGGAGTACACCACACGCCGTGTGTACCGCCTCAAGATGTCATGTGAGACCCTCCCCCGATGGGCTGAGTCCCCGATGGCATGGGACACGTGCTCACACCGTTCGAGGAACTTGCGTGGCGGCTGCGGACTGTGTCCAGCGTCGGCACAGTCTGGGGGAGGGGGAGCTGTTTCACTGGCAGGGGGCATTCATCGGCGGCTGGGGGCACTGGTGGGGGGGTGGCGAGGGGGGTTCCAGGGGGACAGTTTTTGGCAGGCCGCCGCAGGGGGCTTTATGCTGCGCAGCTTTACACTGCGTGGTTGCTAGCCCCCCACCGGACGGAGGATCGGTGCGGGGGTAGCGCCGACTTACTAGTCATAAGACCAGACCGATCCTGCGGACATAGCCAAGGATCGGAGAATCGAGCCCAAAGTCTTCAAAGTTGACTTTGTATTAAAATGTGACAAATTCTGATATTAATGTTTCTTAGTCGTTAAAGTTTGTGAACACCAACCATCATTCCCTTGCACGAAGCCTCATGCCAATAACTTCAACATCGAATGAAACTATAATTACAATCAGGGAATACAGCCCAACATGTGCTTTTTAGTGTATCTTCACAACACACACACACACACACTTTTTCCTATTAGGTAATAATAGAGGAGGTGGTGGAAGGATTCCTGAGCTGATTATCAGCCCGTTGAACTGCGTTATGAATGTGCCGTCCATGAAGCAATGAAGCATCATATTGGCTGATCTCCTGCCGTTCGACTCAAACCTGGAGCTTCTGGTCCAGAGGTAGTGCGCGACCCACTGCACCACAAGAACTCTACCCAGCCAAACTTGTAAGAACGGAAGATCCTTTTTGTTTCAGTTCCACTCAATGTGTTACGGAGATAGCAGCAGCAGGCCTAAATTCTTAAAGATATGCCTTTTCGGCTATTTCTTAAAATACCATGGATGAATTAATCTTTTAGCACTCGCCAAGTAACTGTTAACATCTGGACTGTATTCCAGCCTGATTCCTTGCACTGGGCAACATGTTTCAAAGGATCAGGCTGCAGGGCATCATATTGGCTGATCGCCTGTGACGTTGCTTATGTTGAGTCACTTGGATGCAGTTTTATAATCATCGGGCAGGCGATGGGGAGGGAAATTACAGGATGTGTGACACTTGCAAGGCTTTTAATATACATGTAAAGCGACAAGACATTTGCATCCTTGTCTCTATTGCTTAATTATATAGAATTCATAACACATAAACTGACCATTTGGTCCATCTGGGCTTTACTGGTGTTTATGCTGTATGTGTGCACTTTCCTATCTGACTTCACCTAACCCTATATCTCTTAAGGGATGCCGAGGTCAAGTAACTGCCTGACAATCGATTTGATTTGGAAGGTTTCTCTCCGCTGTGTGGGCGTCCTATGTTTAAGTGAATATGAGGCTCACCAGAGTTTCGAGTGAGGATTTTGAAATGGCTTGACTCCATTGGATGGAACCAGACAGGGGAAGAAGCAGAAATTTTGATCATTATGTCTCCTGATTGGTAAGTGTTCAGGTGCACCATCTCTCCAGCAGAATGGTCGAGAAAGGTGACTGCTTTAATTGGAGGTAATTATTTTGTTCAGAACAAGGGCCAGGGAAGTGGGCTGATTTCCTGCCTCTAATTGTTGTACAGCGACCTATGTTTGAAATAGCAGATTGGCTGCATCCAGCTTAGACGTGAGGTTGCTTGATGGGCAGCAGAAGGCTGTGGAGGCCAAATCACTGAGTGTCTTTAAGACAGAGAGAGATAGGTTCTTGATTAATAAGGGGATCAGGGTTATGAGGAGAAGGCAGGAGAATGGGGATGAGAAAAATATCAGCCATGATTGAATGGTGGAGCAGACTCGATGGGCCGAGTGGCCTAATTCTATGTCTAATGGTCTCTGGTACCTGTGGAAATGAGACAATAGAGGGAAGAACAATATGAGGAGGGTGGGAATTGGGATTTGAGCTCTCATTTAATCCCAACAGAAACTTAAACTGTTGTCCCATGGAGGGAATAACCAGTTTATTATTTCAGTACCTTTTGAAAAACTGTGTCTAACACCTCACAGATGTCATTGTTGTTCCTGATTTGTCTAACACATGGTGATAATTCCCGTTGTTAATAATTCTGACTACAGGGAGTCAGTGTGAGAAAATTGTGCATTGCCCTTCAACCCTACTCGCACATAAACTTACTCTCCACCTCTCTCTATGTGTCCCTCTCCATCTGGCTCTCCCAAACACTGAATTTTATTTTTGACATAAATCCAACACGGTGTGGATCGAAATTCTTATTAAAATATAGAAATAAAATAATTTAAAAATCTCTGGAACTAACGAATCCATTGAATCCTTCATTTACCTAAGAAACAATCTTGTTAAAGTAATACTTCTTGTTCCTTAGTTTATCCAAGTCACTTGATCACCATCAGGAGTGGGTACACTAGCCCTAAAGATGGTTCCCCTCTCGCCACCCACCCTGCTCTTCTCCACCACCCCTACTCAAACCCTTTTTTTTTGGAATAATTTTTATTCAAGTTTTCAACAACAAATTTTTATCACAACAGAGAAAAACAGTAACCCCTCCCCTCCAATACAAAAACAATAAATTAACAAGAAAACAAAAATAAGCGTAAAACCATGCGAACAAACCCCCATAACGAACCCGTAGCACCCCCCCCCCCGGCTACCTTCCCCCGATTCCCGTCCATTTTCCCCTGATTCTTGGCCACCCGACTATTCTTCCTCTTGTTCGTTGGCCACAAACAGGTCCCGGAACAATTGCATGAATGGCTCCCACGTTCTGTGGAAGCCGTCGTCTGACCCTCGGATGGCGAATTTGATTTTCTCCATTTGGAGAGATTCCGAGAGGTCGGACAGCCAGTCTGCAGCTCTGGGCGGTGCTGCTGACCGCCAGCCAAACAGGATTCTACGGCGGGCGATCAGGGAGGCAAAGGCAAGGGCGTCCGCCCTCCTCCCCAGGAATAGATCTGGCTGGTCTGAAACCCCGAAGACCGCCACTATCGGGCATGGCTCCACCCTCATCCCCACCACTTTGGACATAGCCTCGAAGAAGGCTGTCCAGTACTCCACAAGTCTGGGGCAAGACCAGGACATGTGGGCGTGGTTGGCCGGGCCTCTTTGGTACCGTTCACATCTGTCCTCCACCTCCGGGAAGAACCTACTCATACGGTTTCTTGTTAAGTGGGCTCTATGTACCACTTTTAGTTGCGTCAGGCTGAGCCTTGCGCACGTGGAGGTGGAGTTGACCTTATGCAGTGCTTCACTCCAGAGTCCCCACCCTATCTCAATCCCCAGGTCATCCTCCCATTTCTTTCTTGTTGCGTCCATTACGGTGTCGTCCCTTTCTACCAGTTGGTCATACATGTCGCTACAGTTCCCTTTCTCTAGGATATTTGCGTCCAGTAGGTCTTCCAGTAGTGTCTGGCGGTTGTGGGTACGTCCTTGTCTCCTTTCGTAAGAAGTTTTTGAGCTGCAGGTACCGTAGCTCGTTCCCCCCGGCTAGTCAAAATTTCTCTGTCAGTTCGTCCAGTGTTGCGATCCTGTCGTCCATGTATAGGTCCCTGACTGTCAGTGTCCCCCCGTCCTGCCTCCACCTTTTGAAGGTGGCGTCAGTCAGTGCTGGTGTGAACCTATGGTTGTTGCAGATGGGAGCCTTGTCCGATATTTTGGTCAGGCCAAATTGCTGCCGCAGTTGGTTGCTGGATTGGAGGGTGGCTGTCACCACTGGGCTGCTGGAGTGTTTTTTGGGTGGGGATGGGAGTGCTGCCGTGGCGAGGGCCCGGAGGGAGGTCCCCATGCAGGAGGCCTCCTCTGCACGCACCCACTCGGCTCCTGGATCCATCCCCTTACTCGCTCGGCTGTTGCCGCCCAGTGGTAGAATTGTAGGTTCGGGAGGGCTAGCCCCCCCCCCCCCCCCCCCCCCCCCCCGGATTTTGTTTTTTGTAGGACCTTCTTTGGGATCCTAGCATTTTTACCCCCCCCCATACGAACGCCATGATAAGTTTGTGCAGCGCTTTGAAAAAGGCCTTGGGGATGTAGATCGGAATGGATCTAAACAGGAAGAGGAACCTGGGCAGTACGTTCATTTTGATCGTCTGGACTCTCCCCGCGAGGGAGAGTGGGAGTGTGTTCCATCTTTGCAGGTCCTTTTTTACTTCCTCCGTCAGGCTGGTGAGGTTCCATTTGTGGATCCCTTTCCAGTCATGGGCTATTTGGATCCCCAGGTAGCGGAATTTGTGTCGGGCTTGTTTGAAGCCCCTTTAGTGCTGCTGCCCCCCCCCCCCCCCCCCCCCCCCCCCCCCCTTGCGGGTGTATTGGGAAGATCTCGCTTTTGCTCATGTTGAGTTTGTAGCCCGAGAAGGCTCCAAACTCTTTCAGGAGTGCGATGATTCCGTCCATGCTGCTTTGTGGGTCCGAGATGTAGAGGAGCAGATCATCTGCATAGAGTGAGACTCTGTGCTCTCTGCCTCCCCTTCGGATCCCCCTCCAATTTTTTGCCGCCCTGAGCGCGATTGCTAGCGGTTCGAGTGCTAGTGCGAACAGCAGCGGGGACAGTGGGCATCCTTGTCTGGTGCCCCGTGCAGCTGGAAGTATTGGGAGTTGGTATTGTTGGTCCGTACGCTCGCCATGGGAGCGTTGTATAGGAGCTTTACCCAAGCGGTGAACCCTGTTCCAAGCCCGAACCACTCCAGTACCTCTATGAGGTATTTCCATTCGACTCTGTCGAAGGCCTTTTCTGTGTCCAGGGAGATGATCACCTCTTGTGTTCTCTCCCCGGAGGGGGTCATTATCACGTTCAGCAGGCGCCTGATGTTCGAGGTAAGCTGTCTACCTTTGACGAAGCCTGTCTGGTCCTCTGTGATCACCTCAGGTACACAGTCTTCTAGCCTTTTGGCTAGGACTTTGGCCAGTATTTTGGTGTCTGCGTTCAGCAGAGATATGGGTCTGTATGACCCACATTCCGTTGGGTCTTTGTCTTTCTTAGGTATCAGTGAGATTGAGGCCTGTGATAACATGGGTGGCAGTGTGCCCCTAACTAGCGAGTCTGTGAACATCTCCCGTAGGTGCGGGGCCAGCGCTTTAGAATTTAGAATTTAGAACAGTACAGCACAGAACAGGCCCTTCGGCCCTCGATGTTGTGCCGAGCAATGATCACCCTACTCAAACTCACGTATCCACCCTATACCCGTAACCCAACAACTCCCCCTTAACCTTACTTTTTAGGACACTACGGGCAATTTAGCATGGCCAATCCACCTAACCCGCACATCTTTGGACTGTGGGAGGAAACCGGAGCACCAGGAGGAAACCCACTTTTTTGTAGAAGTCCGCCGGGAATCCGTCCGGTCCCGGCGCCTTCCCCGTCTGCATGACAGCTAATGCTGTCCATGATCTCTCCCAGTGCTAGTGGTGCTTCCATATCCCGCTTTCTGCCCTCTCCCACGACTGGAATGTCCAGTCCATCAAGAAACCGGTTCATCCCAGCCTTCCCCGTTGGGGGCTCTGAGGTGTACAGCTCTTGGTAGAAGGCCTTGAAGGTTTTGTTAATCCTCTCTGGTTCTGTTTCCAGCGTGCCACCCCTACTCAAACCCAGGTGAGGTCAGTTGTCTCAACCCAGACCAAGTGACAAATCAGGGATCATCCTGAGCACAGTACATAACTACTTGCTGCCTTCAGGTGGGAACAGCGGAAATGCTCTGACTCCATTGCCATGGGTTCTGTCTTATTACAGAAATGCAGTTGAAGTTATGTTAACTACAGAACCATTTTTCACACCTCCCGGCCAATCTTTACAAAGGAGTTCCCCATGGGATCAGGGTCAATAAAAAAGATTTATATTTATGTAGCGCTTTTCACAACCTCAGGTCGTTCAAAAGTGCTTTACAGCCAAGGAAGTGCTTTTGAAATGTAGTCACTGTTGTAATGGAGGAAAGCCATTTTTGTGCAGAGCAAGCTCCAACAAACAGCAATGTCTTAATGACCAGATGATCTGTTTGCAATGTTGACTAAGGGACACTGGCGAGGACTCTCCTGCTCTTCTTCCAAAGAGTGCAATGGGGGCTGGGATTCTATGACCCCGCGCCTGGTCGGGGGCCATTGAAAGCGGCCCCCCTGGCGATTCTCCGGGCCCCGACGGGTTGAGTGACCGCCGAGTCCTGCCGGCGTGGGTTACTCAGGTCCCACACGACGAGACCTGGAAGGTGTGTCTGCGGGGGCCTTTCTGGAGGGGGTGGGGGTGGGGGGGTATCCGACCCCGGGGGGGCACCAACGGTGGCCTGGCCCGCAATCAGGGCCTACCGATCGGCGGGCGGGCTGGTTCCGTGGGGGCCTATGTTCCTCCTCGCTGGGTCCGCCATATTGCCCGGAGGCCGGTGCGGAGACGGGAACGCTCGCACATGCGCAGAATTACGACGGCTGTTTCACGCATGCACGAACTCGTGCCGGCTGTTCCGCGTCTGCTGGAACTGTGGGGACCACTCTGGTGCTGATCTAGCCCCCTAGGAAAGGGAGCATTCCTCAATATTGGGGACCATTGACCGGTTGGCGCCGGTTTTCACGCCGATGTTGGAACTTGGCCGCAAGATTGGAGAATCTTGGCGGTCTTTTACATCAACTCCTTTTCCACCTGATATTAAAAAAAACAAGTCAACTGCCAGTGTAAAATTCCTAGAGGGATAGAATTGAAAAATAAAGAAGTTATACTAAACTTGTATTGAACCTTGCTCAGACTACACCTGGATGACTATGTACTCGGGTCACCATATTATAAAAATTATGTTGAGGCTCTGAAGAAGATGCAAGAATGATTTACAAGTAAGATACCAAAAATGAAGAGGTATACATAGCAAGAGAGAATGCACAGGCTGGATCTCTTTTCTCTCAAAAGGAGAAGACTGAAGGATGACCTAAGAGAGGTCTTTATAATTATGAAAGGTTTTGATCGCCTGAATGTTCCCTCTTGTGAGAAAAAGCATAACTGAAGACCACCAATATAAGATCATCAACAGGAAACCCGATAGAGACGTGAGTGGCAAGAATGTGGAATTTGTTGCCACAGGGAGTGGTTGAAGTGGAAAGTCTAATTGCATTTAAGGGGAAGCTAGGTAAGCATATTATAGAGAGGGGGATAAAGGGGTATAAGAACATAAGAACATAAGAACTAGGAGCAGGAGTAGGCCATCTGGCCCCTCGAGCCTGCTCCGCCATTCAATGAGATCATGGCTGATCTTTTGTGGACTCAGCTCCACTTTCCGGCCCGAACACCATAACCCTTAATCCCTTTATTCTTCAAAAAACTATCTATCTTTACCTTAAAAACATGTAATGAAGGAGCCTCAACTGCTTCACTGGGCAAGGAATTCCATAGATTCACAACCCTTTGGGTGAAGAAGTTCCTCCTATGATGATGCCGTTAAATGAGGAAAGACAGAAGGAGGCTTGAATCGAGCATGAACACTGGCATGGACTGATTAGGCTGAATGTTTCTGTGCTGTATATCCTGTACAATCCAATGTGGAAAGAGATGATGAATGTGCATGAATTGGTTTATCATGAGGGAGAGTTGCTCACCGACAGCCACATTCTCTCCCCCTGACCTAGCTTAGGTCCAGTGGCAAGCCAAATCTAGATGCTGTAGATGGATCGGGAGCCAGTGGCTGACCGGGATGTCTTGTCGATCTCGACGTAGTCCATGACGTGCTAACCTGCCTTCAAGACTATTGGATATTAAGCTGGTCCCGTTCGCCCAGTCCACTGGAATCAGTCTTTGCCTGCCGGGATAGACAAATCCTCTGCACATAAAGTACAGAGGTGGCTGCAGTGTCCAATAACAATTAAATTAAAACTGGAAATAGCAGGATTAATAGGAACATGGCAGCTTGAGTTGTGTCTGGTGCAGGCAAGATGCTGGAGTCAGAATGGTGCCGTTTGATATTCTGACATCCTTTAGGGCTGATTTCAGGAGATTCAATTGACCAGATTGCAGTGAAAATTCTAATATTCTTTCTTGTATCCAATTTAAATAAATATCCCCAATGTCATGGATTGCTAACATACGCCACACTTTGCTGGGCCCTGAAACTGATTATTTGTTTATCTCATCTTGGGATGTGACCATTATTGTCAAGGCTGGCATTTATTACCCATCCCCAGTTATAAACGAGCTGCCTGCTGGTCCAATTCAGAAGGTAGTTAAGAGAGTACCCCATTGGGACTGGAGTTGCATATAGGCCAAGACCAAACCACTCCACACGCACCAAGTATCTTTGAGGGGCTGGAAGAAAGAGTCGGATTTGCACATTTATACCAAATTTGCTCCTCCGTAGCATTCCCCTGGTGTTATGTACAGGGACTGGCCAATGCTGGGCAGTTTTCAAATTTATTTCCCCATGTAAAGTAGTTCCAGATGATCATAGGCTGCTTTCCCCTTTGAGGAGGAGAGCTGGCTGGTGGTGATTTAACCTGAGGATCACCACACCTCAGTTGACGGGCAAGGTTGAGAAGACAGGGCCTTCATGAATAACTTCAGCTGGTAAGAGAATTGAACCCACGCTGTTGGCCTTGCTCTGCATTACGAACCAGCTTTCCAGCCAACTGAGCTAAACCAGCCCTCCTTGTGCCTAATGAATAATTAGCAGTTTAGGTATTTTTGCCAGACCAAGACTTGAAACTGTGACATGGTGAACTGCGATCAAAGGGAGTAGAATGAGCTCTGCGATAGCAATTTATAGCACAAGGCCATGCTCTATTCAGTATGTGCCAATAGACTGCTTGCTGCAGTCTTTCTTCAGTGCAATTATCTGAATGCTGGTCATTGATCCTGGGTCACATCTCAAATAAGCTACTAGACCACACTGTCACTTAAAGAAAGGAGCCTTTACAAAACCTATAACAAGCCCTTAACAAGAGCTTCCGGCCCGGACTAGTGGGGGTACTGGCCCTTATGTTACCACTTCTGAGCCAGATTTCATTAACTCTTTCAGGAGAGAACATTTTTCCCTTTCCTTTCCATTTGGCTAACAGTGGATTTGCCACTCAGAAGTCTGGATTTTGTTACAGAACAAAAAGCAATACCCACTTATCATAATTGCACCTCCTGTGGGGTGTTACTGATAACGGGAGCCTCCCCCTCAATTTTGAAAACTGTTCTTGTAGATTTTAACATGGAACTCCAGTATTACTGGTGCCTGGATTACTGATTGATGCTGGAGTTTAATAATTTTGAACTGGATTTATCTTTTTGCCCCCCCCCCCCCCCCCCACCACGCCCGGCTCTTTGAAAGGCCTATCCAAATAACCCACTCTCCTACTCTTTCCACATACTTCTGAAAAAGTTTTCTTTTCAAGTTTTTGTGCCATTTTGAAAGTTACTGCTAATTAAAATCACACTCCATTATTATGGGCGCATTCCAGTACCACCAAAAAACTATTGCTGTTGGGTTCTGATGGCATTATTACTGATGGCACTTACTGCCATCCCCTACGCACAGTCTGATCATTTCAGTAGCGTATGAGACAGCAGCTTGCACTTGTGGAACCATAGCCCTGTGTCACCTGTAACCGAGTGTCGGCTGGTGTCCTGGGGCCTGCAGGAAAAAAATGGAAGAGAAGATCAAAGAATTTGCAGATGGGAATTAATTAAATATTTTAACAGACATTTAACTGGCGAGGAACTCAAGATCTGCATGAATTTGCCCCATTTTAAGAGAGGTGCAAAATGTTGCGGCAATATGGAACTGTCTCTTATTGCTAAGGATCGAATAAAAAGTTTCAACACTTGAGATTAATAAGTTTTTGATAGCCAAGGGTCTCAAGAATCATGGCTCAAAAGCAGGTAATGTGGAAGTTGAAATACAGATTTACCATGATTTAATTGTATATTGGATGGGCGCCTTCTGTTCCTATATTTGCCAGTTTGGTAAAATAAAGGGGGCGGGATTCTCCATCCAGCAATGCTGGAATTGCGAAACGCAATTGGGCAGAGAATAGTGTGTGAGGCGGGAATCGTGGCCGATTCCATGCGTCCGACGGAATGCCATGCTCTGGTGCCTCGACAGTGGTGTCAATGCATTCTACTCCACATGTACAGGAAACGTCGTTGGCATATCATTAACAGGCCTGCCCCAGTATTCTCCGGGGCCTCCGCGATGCACTGCCTCTGCCAGGAGGAATTACCGAAGGCGCGTTTCATTTGTGGTTTTAAAAATTAGAAATCAGGCGCCGTGGCTGCTGAGGAGGTATGACATGTTCCCAGAGGCACGGCCATGGGCTGCTGGGGGGGAGTGGGGGGGGGGGGGGGGGGTCATTTGCCAGGTCCGGGTGTAGTAAGGGTGGTGACCAGGGGATGGGCTGTAGGTCTGGGTGCTCCCCTCCCCCACCGGGCGCACCTGGAACCGCAGAGGTATGGGGGAGGACGCCCTCTCCCGGTGGCCGTAAGGTGACGGTCCCTGAACCTTTATGCACCAGGTTCCTTCCAGATGCTGAATGTTGACCTGTCCAGAAACTCGCAGACCTCAGTGCACAGGTGCATCCACGCCATCACGGTGGCCCTATATGACCGGTCTGCGCAATACATCAGCCTGGATATGGACCGAGCTGCCTGGGCAGAGGGGTTCGCGCCTTTGCGGGATGCCCTGGGTCCAGAGGGTGATAGACATGATGCATGTCCCCCTACGAGCACGGGTCGACGACAGGCTGGTCTTCACAAACTGAAAGGGGTTCCACTCGATGAACGTGCAGCTGGTGAGTGATCATGAGCTGCACATCTGTGCCCGATACCTGGGCAGTGTGCATGATGCCTTAATCCTGGCGCACTCGATAGTACCCAACACTTTTGAAGCGCTCTCCCGGGTGAGGGGTTGTCTCTTGGGCGACAGGGGTTATCTGTTGTGGTCATGGCTGATGATGCCTATCCGGAGGCCACAGACCGATGTGGAGACCCACTACAATGATACCCATGCAGCGACCAGGGGCATGATCGAGCAGTCTATCGGCATCCTGAACATGCATCCAGGTGCCTGAACCACTCCAGAAGGCCCTCCAGTTTAGCGCTCCGAGAGTCTCCCACATCATGGTGGCCTGCTGCATCTTCCATAACATTGTGCAGAAGTGGGGCGGCATGCTGGAGGAGGGGGATGAATGTCACGCCTTGTCCGACGAGGAGGATGCGGTGGATGGCCAGGCAGGAATAGGAGACCACAAACGTGTGCGCCAGGGCTGGCGTGCACAGGGTATTTTAATTGCCTCAAGGTTCACCGACTAGGGGGCCTCACTAATGACACGAACATACCCCGGCTGACCACCCCTCCCATGACCCTCCATCCGACGCACACACAAACGACCCCTGAGTTGACAGTGACAGCGGGTCTGGTCCATGGGATGTAGGATGATGACGACCCGCTCTGCGATAAGCTCTGATGCTCTGCATCGTTTGACAACATCTGACTCCTGCCATGGTAGCTCTTGCCACCATCCACCTGCGTGATCCCTGCATGTGAGCTGGCCAATCCATCACAAGGTCCCATCGAGCCCTCGGGGTGGCGGAGGTGGGAATTGGGTGTGGGGGGTTGGTTAGATGAGAGGGAGGGGCAGGGCGACATCAAGGTCTGAACTGGGAGCCCCGCCCAATGACCACCTCCACTGTTTGCCTGTTACCGCCGTCCCCCTCCCCTCAGCACTCCCTCTGAAGCCAGCCCAGCCTAGTCCTCACACCCTGCTGACAGAGCACCAAGACAAGTTGGAACTTTTGTGCACAGGTGTTTATTATGCAAATAACATGTGAACATCACTATAAAGATTTGTGCCCTAGCCCCTAACGCTGTCCTATGTGTTACACCTACTTAACTGGTGTCTACCTTTCTGGCCTTACAGGCCCTAATGCTACACCTAGGTGGATCCCCAGGCAGCCTGCTGTGAATCCCGCCCTGTGACAAGGCAGCCATCCTCTAAAGCGGTCGGACCTGGGTGGGTTGGGCCGTTGGCCCAAGTGGCTTGGTGCCACCCTGTTCTGTCCGTTGCCCACCAGATGCGCCAAGGACTGGAGGGGAGGGGGATGTCCAAGACGCTTTGGTGTCCCGGCACTTTCCCTGCAGGAGTCACTGGCAGGGCCACATCACCTCCTCCTCTCTCGGGGTGCCCGATGGTCCCCAGGCTATCCGTGAGATGGGGTGCATCCGGAGTAAACTCCCAGGGTTCATCCGCCATCTGGTGCTGCCAGTCCTGGGGGCCCACTCTTGTCTCGACCAGGTCTCCTTGCACGCTGCCATGGAGCACAGAAACTGTGCCATCTCCCCCGGGACTGGCTCAGGCCAGCCAGCCTCAGTCTTTTTAAAAATAAATTTACAGAACCCAATTCATTTCTTCCTATTAAAGGGCAATTTAGCTTGGCTAATCCACCTAATCTGCACATCTTTTGGGCAAACATGGGGAGAATGTGCAAACTACACACGGACAGTGACCCAGAACCGGGATCGAATCTGGGACCTCGGCACCGTGAGTCAGCAATGCTAACCACTGTGCCACCATGCTGCTCCCAGCCTCAATCATAACCTGTTGTGATTGAACCAAGCTCTGGCAGGGCATTCCTGTCCTGTGCCTCAGCCACTGCACGCACAGAGTGCCCCAGACCGTGGGCTTCTTGACCCATGGCAGTTACCTTCACCCCCAAGGCCTCCAACACGGACGCCACACGTGTGGTGTTGGCCTGGGTGGCATGCATTTTTGGCACCGCCTCCTGCCCCTGCAGGCGGTTGGACTCCCCCAACTGCACCTGCAGGCGCTGGATAGTTGCTGGCAGTCCCTCATGTAGTCCCTGGCTCTGTGTCATCATTATTGATGGGACTGCCCTTTCCGACCCATCTGGACGGCAGCTAGTCCCTGGGGCCGGGCTGCCCTCCGACTCACTGCCCCCTCGGGAGGTTCCTACCTCCACCTGATATACCACAGTACGTGTGTGTGGTGCTCACCAGATAGTGCCCCAGGAGCCTTTTCACGAACATGCCCAACCAAGGTGAGTGTTTATGGGATTGTGGAGGGTGTTGGTGACAGCTGTGATGGGAAGTTGGTGTCGTTCCTGGACTGGTGCTCTGGGGTGTCTCGGGCTGGCCTTTGGGGGCTCACATCACTGTCCATTACCTCCTCATTGCTGGATTCTGCTTGGGGTTATGGTCAGGGGCAGGGGATACCAGAAGGATGATCCTGCAACATACAAGGCATTACACACGGTGGATTGTGGGTGAGATTATGCTGTTTTTTCCTGCATGGCTGGACGGCCCTGTCAGTGGGGGAAGCTGTCTTGATGCATCCCGCTGGGTGATTCAACAAGCCGACATAAAGGGGGCAGAATAATGGGGTTTGTGATGTTGTATTCTGGACAAAGAGTGTTATTTTCTAAATATAAATTTGGAGTATCCAATTCATTTTTTCAAATTCAGGGGCAATTTAATATGACCAATCCACCTAGCCTGCACATCTTTTGGGTTGTGGGGGTGAAACCCACACAAACACGGGGAGAATGTGCAAACTCCACACGGACAGTGATCCAGAGGCAGGATCGAACCTGGGACCTCGGCGCCATGCGGCAACCGGGCTAACCACTTGCGCCACCCTGCTGCCCCCGTAAGTGTGTAATGTTGGTGCAACATAAAAAAAACCCCACAAAAACCCTTTTTCGTTGTTGAACTGCTGTGTGCGAGGCAAAATAATTGAGAGAAAGGAAATTGAAAGAGATTGAACTGGGGAAGGTCAATTTCGGGGTTTGTTTAACGTGTCAGAGATTCCGAATAAGCAAGTGGCGAAATCCACTGTTAATTTAATGCTGATGAATACGGAAATGTCCAAGCTCTATTAATATCCTTTGTGAAATTCAACACATTTGTGTGCCAATTATTGTCCTTGCACAGTTCCTTATTTCTACATGCTGCAGCAGTCAAACTGTCTCCTTTCCTCCAAGCTATAGACCTCCTCTACTGTGGAATTCCTCTCTGTCACTTAAGGAAAGAAGGAATGTGCATTTTTCTATACTGTAGTGCCTATCATGACCCCAGAAAGTCCCAAAGCCCCTTACAACAGATGAAGTAATTATTTGAAGAGTTGTCACTGTTGTAATGTAGGGAACATTAGCCAATTTGCACACAGCAAGGTTCCGCAGATAGGAATGTGATAATGACCAGATAATCTGTTTCAGTGATAACAATTTACCAGGTGACTGGGGAGAACTCCCCTATTATTTGATATAAGTGTCATGGGATCTTTTATATCCACCTGCAAGACAGCCAGACACCACGTGGGTTTAACACTTCGTGTTAATGTGTCAGCCTGAGATTCTGTGTTCTAATCCCCGGAGTGGCATTCACAAACCCACATGCTTTTTGACTCAGAGGCGAGCATGTTAATCCGTTTCCCGTACCAGCCTCCCTGAACAGGCGCCGGAATGTGGCGACTAGTGGCTTTTCACAGTAACTTCATTGAAGCCTACTCGTGACAATAAGCGATTTTCATTTTTGAGTAACACCTGGCACGTTTGCTATTTTGACCCCTTTTATACTTAGAAAGACGTTGAGCGGGATTCTCCGACACCCGCTGGGTCGGAGAATCGCCGGGGAGCGGCGTGAATCCTGCCCCGCCGCTCCGATGCCGGCTGCCGAATTCTCTGGCGCAGTTTTTTTGGCGGGGGCTGGGATCACATCGCGCCAGTCGGGGGCCGTTGGCAGTGCCCCCCCTGGAGATTCTCTGGGCCCCGGTGGGCTGAGCGGCCGCCCGTTTTCGGCCGGTCCCCCCGGCGTGAAATACACAAGTCCATACTGGCGGGACCTGGCTCTGAGGGGGCCTGCGGAGTCCTCTGGGGGGGGGGGTTGAGAGGATCCAGCCCCGGAGGGGGTCCCGCACGGTGGCCTGATCTGCGGGCGGGCCTGTGCCGTGGGGGCACTCTCCTTCTGCGCCGGCCTCTGTAAAACTCTGCCATGGCCGGCGTGTTGAAGAAACCCCCTGCGCATGCGCCAGAACACGCTGGCGCTCCCGCGCATGCGCCAACTTGTGCCGGCCAGCGGAGGCCCTTCGACGCCGGTTGGCACGCCGCCAACCACTCCAGCGCCGGCCTAGGAAGTGCGGAGGATTGCGCAACTTCCGGGCGGCCCGACGCCAGAGTGGTTCACGCCACTCTTTGGCGGCAGTACGGCCCGCCCGCCGGTTGGGGGAGAATCCTGGCCCTTATTGCAAAATGAAATTGATGCCACAGGCTCCACTACTGTTCTAGGTGTTCTCAGTAAATGAAAGTTATACAAATGTTTACCGATTGTACACCAGGCCTTTGGAGCAGGACTGGAACCGATGTCCTAGGGGGGGTGTTTTCTAGAGCTGTTGGGGAGGGTTTAAACTAATGTGGCAGGGGGATGGGAACCAATGCAGGAAGTTGGAAGGTAGTAAAACAGGGACAGAAACAAAAGGAAGTAAGGGGAAAAATGCAAGGCAGAGAAGACATAGTCAGAAATTCATAAGGGCGACAGTACAAGGTACAGTGACTGAGGGGAGCACAGTGAATAGGCCCAGTAATAACAAAAGGAATAAAACTGGAGATGTTAAGATTCAAAACAGAGGTAAAAAAACCAACATAAGTGTACTTTACCTGAATGCTCGTAGTATTCGGAATAAAGTAAATGAGTTGGTGGCACAAATCATCGTAAATGAATATGATTTAGTGGCCATTACTGAAACATGGTTAAAGGATGGTCACGACTGGGAGTTAAATATCCGAGGGTATCAAACTATTCGGAAGGACAGAGTGGATGGTAAGGGAGGTGGTGTTGCTCTGTTATTTAAGGATGATATCCGGGCAATAGTAAGGGATGACATCGGTGCTATGGAGGATAAGGTTGAATCCATTTGGGTGGGAATCAGGAATAGTAAGGCGAAAAAGTCACTGATAGGAGTAGTCTATCGGCCACCAAATAGTAATGAGATGGTGGGGCAGGCAATAAACAAAGAAATAACTGATGCATGTAGAAATGGTACAGCAGTTATCATGGGGGATTTTAATCTACATGTCGATTGGTTTAACCAGGTCGGTCAAGGCAACCGTGAGGAGGAGTTTATAGAATGTATCCGCGATAGTTTCCTAGAACAGTATGTAATGGAACCTACGAGGGAACAAGCGGTCCTAGATCTTGTCCTGTGTAATGAGACAGGATTGATTCATGATCTCATAGTTAGGGATCCTCTCGGAAGGAGCGATCACAATATGGTGGAATTTAAAATACAGATGGAGGGTGAGAAAGTAAAATCAAATACTAGTGTTTTGTGTTTAAACAAAGGAGATTACAAGGGGATGAGAGAAGAACTAGCTAAGGTAGACTGGGAGCTAAGACTTTATGGTGGAACAGTTGAGGAACAGTGGAGAACCTTCCAAGCGATTTTTCACAGTGCTCAGCAAAGGTTTATACCAACAAAAAGGAAGGACGGAAGAAAGAGGGAAAATCGACCGTGGATATCTAAGGAAATAAGGGAGAGTATCAAATTGAAGGAAAAAGCATATAAAGCGGCAAAGATTGCTGGGAGATTAGAGGACTGGGAAATCTTTAGGGGGCAACAGAAAGCTACTAAAAAAGCTATAAAGAAGAGTAAGATAGAGTATGAGAGTAAACTTGCTCAGAATATAAAAACAGACAGTAAAAGTTTTTAAAAATATATAAGACAAAAAAGAGTGGCTAAGGTAAATATTGGTCCTTTAGAGGATGAGAAGGGAGTTTTAA
The DNA here is from genome assembly GCF_902713615.1 of Scyliorhinus canicula. Lineage (NCBI taxonomy): Eukaryota > Metazoa > Chordata > Chondrichthyes > Carcharhiniformes > Scyliorhinidae > Scyliorhinus > Scyliorhinus canicula. The sequence continues at coordinate 96,211,897 of NC_052146.1, forward strand.
TAATGGGAAATGAGGAACTGGCTGAGGAACTGAACAGGTTTTTTGGGTCGGTCTTCACAGTGGAAGACACAAATAACATGCCAGCGACTGATAGAAATGAGGCTATGACAGGTGAGGACCTTGAGAGGATTGCTATCACTAAGGAGGTAGTGATGGGCAAGCTAATGGGGCTAAAGGTAGACAAGTCTCCTGGCCCTGATGGAATGCATCCCAGAGTGCTAAAAGAGATGGCTAGGGAAATTGCAGATGCACTAGTGATAATTTACCGAAATTCACTAGACTCTGGGGTGGTCCCGGTGGATTGGAAATTAGTAAACGTGACGCCACTGTTTAAAAAAGGAGGTAGGCAGAAAGCAGGAAATTATAGGCCAGTGAGTTTAACTTCGGTAATAGGGAAGATGCTGGAATCTATCATCAAGGAAGAAATTGCGAGGCATCTGGATAGAAATTGTCCCATTGGGCAGACGCAGCATGGGTTCGTAAAAGGCAGGTCATGCCTAACTAATTTAGTGGAATTTTTTGAGGACATTACCAGTGCAGTAGATAACGGGGAGCCGATGGATGTGGTATATCTGGATTTCCAGAAAGCCTTTGACAAGGTGCCACACAAAAGGTTGCTGCATAAGATAAAGATGCATGGCATTAAGGGTAAAGTAGTAGCATGGATAGAGGATTGGTTAATTAATAGAAAGCAAAGAGTTGGGATAAATGGGTGTTTCTCTGGTTGGCAATCAGTAGCTAGTGGTGTCCCTCAGGGATCCGTGTTGGGCCCACAATTGTTCACAATTTACATTGATGATTTGGAGTTGGGGACCAAGGGCAATGTGTCCAAGTTTGCAGATGACACTAAGATGAGTGGTAAAGCGAAAAGTGCAGAGGATACTGGAAGTCTGCAGAGGGATTTGGATAGGTTAAGTGAATGGGCTCGGGTCTGGCAGATGGAATACAATGTTGACAAATGTGAGGTTATCCATTTTGGTAGGAATAACAGCAAACGGGATTATTATTTAAACGATAAAATATTAAAGCATGCCGCTGTTCAGAGAGACTTGGGTGTGCTAGTGCATGAGTCACAGAAGGTTGGTTTACAAGTGCAACAGGTGATTAAGAAGGCAAATGGAATTTTGTCCTTCATTGCTAGAGGGATGGAGTTTAAGACTAGGGAGGTTATGTTGCAATTGTATAAGGTGTTAGTGCGGCCACACCTGGAGTATTGTGTTCAGTTTTGGTCTCCTTACTTGAGAAAGGACGTACTGGCGCTGGAGGGTGTGCAGAGGAGATTCACTAGGTTAATCCCAGAGTTGAAGGGATTGGATTATGAGGAGAGGTTGAGTAGACTGGGACTGTACTCGTTGGAATATAGAAGGATGAGGGGGGATCTTATAGAAACATTTAAAATTATGAAGGGAATAGATAGGATAGATGCGGGAAGGTTGTTTCCACTGGCGGGTGACAGCAGAACTAGGGGGCATAGCCTCAAAGTAAGGGGAAGTAGATTTAGGACTGAGTTTAGGAGGAACTTCTTCACCCAAAGGGTTGTGAATCTATGGAATTCCTTGCCCAGTGAAGCAGTTGAGGCTCCTTCATTACATGTTTTTAAGGTAAAGATAGATAGTTTTTTGAAGAATAAAGGGATTAAGGGTTATGGTGTTTGGGCCGGAAAGTGGAGCTGAGTCCACAAAAGATCAGCCATGATCTAATTGAATGGCGGAGCAGGCTCGAGGGGCCAGATGGCCTACTCCTGCTCCTAGTTCTTATGTTCTTATGTTCTTATTGCCAAATCTGGAATTGTCATTCTGGATGGCTCTGCCATTGCCTCAGTTAAATTTTGGCACAGACCCATCTTTGCATTACAGATATCATCAGGTAACTTGCTGCGTTTCGTGGAGCACGTTTCTGGCGCATTCTTCCCGTAGCCCCTGCTTATTTTGTCTTCATGAAGCAGACTCCTGCTAATTTGTTCAGCAGTGCAGTGTAGAAGTAAGCCTTACAGAGCAGGAAAATCCATGGCTTGTTGTGACTTTTGTGATCTCGGTTCAGTGGTACTTACCTGAGTCTCTGCTGCCTTTGGTGAAACGAGGTACGTTCACTGGCCTTGACCTCTGGCCGGCGATAAGTTTTCACTCTAAGGTTTATGAGCGTGGATGCACAGTAATCTGCTCACTGGTTGTCCCATTTAAAATATAGTGTGTGTTCAGCCAAGCAAAACACCCTCAAAGACACCACGGGCGGGATTCTCTGATCCTGAGGTTAAGTGTTGACGCCGTCGCAAACACCGTCGTGTTTCTCGACGGCATCAACATGGCCTGCAGGGGCCAGCATGGCACTGGAGCGACCCTCACCACTCCAGCTGCTGATCCCAGCGTCAACTGGGTGCTGCAGGGTCCGTGCATGCGTAGTGGCAACAGTGCCAACCCGCATGCACAGTGGGACCGGCGCCAAAGCGCGCATGCACAGTGGCTCCCTCCTCCGCGCCGGCCCCCCGACGCAACATGGCGTAAGGCTAAAGGGGCCGGTGCGGAAGAAAGGAGGCCCCCAGCCCGAGAGGCTGGCCCGCCGATCGGTTGGCCGCGAGCCAGGCCACAACGGAGGCCCCCCTGGGGTCGACCCCCCCCCCCCCCGCCCCACACACACACAGGCCACCCCGAACCCTTCCACGGCGAGGTTCCGCTGGCTGAGAGCAGGTTAGAACGGCGCCGGCGGGACTCAGGGTTTCTGTTACGGCCGCTTGGCCTGATTCTCTGCGGAGAATCATGTCCCGGCGTCGGGGTGGCGTGGCACGATTCGCACCGGCCAAGGCGATTCTCTGGCCCTGCCCCGGGCTGAAAGAATCCTGCCCACATATTGAAATAAACAGACTGCAAACAACAGGAAAGATTCGGGGGGACAATATTGGTGTTGGAAAGTAGGGAATGAGGGCAGTTTTGGGCTCCATTGCATAGCCCCCTCTAGTCAAATAGCCCTGATGCTCATTCATGAATGGTGAAACATGGTTGCTGAGGTGGTGGAAGGCAGCCGGCAGCCTTGAGCTTTTTGCCCAGCATCGATCATCACCATTGGCAAGAGGAGAGAAATAAACTTTCATTTTATTTCCATTCTTAACAGTGTCACTGCACTGTGTGTTTTATTTAAAAGTATGTTCACAGGACGTGAATGATGTTGGAAAGTGCTGACAGTGATTTCCCATCTCTGGTTCCCTTTGGAGAGTGCGGACATCCCTTCTCCTGGATCCCCACTGCTCCATGGCCTGATGGCGTTGCCACAATGACGTTGGGTCAGGGTTTCCAGGATCCTGACTTTGTCACTGTCATAGGTGGGGGATGGGCGGGGGAAACACATACCCAAGTCGGGATTTGACTTGACTTGAAGATAATGGTGTCCCCAACCTCCAAGGTGGTGGCAGCTGAAGAGGAAGGTGCTGTTGCACTAACTGCAGGAAATATTGCTGTCAAATGTGCACACTGCTCCATCAGCTGTCTCGGGCTCACAACTCCCCCCTCCTCCATAGAATCATAGAATTGACAGTGAAGAAGGAAGCCATTCGGCCCATCGAATCTGCACTGGCCCTGGGAAAGAGCAGCCCAGCTAAGCCCATACCTCCCCCTATCGCCACACCTCTACCCTATCCCCGTAACCCCACCTAACCTTTTTTAGACACTAAGGTCAATTTAGCATGGCCAATCCACCTAACCTGCACATCTTTGGACTGTGGGAGGAAACCGGAGCACCCTGAGGAAATCCACGCAAACACGGGGAGACTCCACACAGATAGTGACCCAAACTAGGAATCGAACCTGGGACCCTGGAGCTGTGAAAAAACTGGGCTACCACTATGCTACCATGCTGCCCTATGGCTATTCTGGCCGTCCAGCCAGCACGCTATTGTCGGGTCATATTCCCCGGTGGATAAGGTCAGGAGGGAAGAGGGTGGTGGCGGGGGGTGGCGGGGGGCGGGGGGCGGGGGGGGTTGCGCGGCCACTTGAAGCCATGAACCACCACACCTCCTCAGTATTAATGGAATTCTGTGGTGTCAACATTATCCACAATTAGCCCAATTTCTTTGACATGTAATATCTGAGTTTACAGACTTGGGGAATATTCAGATGTGATGACGGGGGCTGCAACACTAACAGCAGAAGTATGTTGGGGGGTAGTGGAGGTGGGAGATTGGGCACAGGGTATGGTCCTGTAAGGCTCTTTTTGTGTTTCCTTACTGATGTCAGTTGTCATGGTGATATATAGTATATAGTTCCCATGGCGATTGTTGTACTAGCTGTTGTTGAGGTCTCTATTGGATATAATCGATCAGCTACATGAAGTGCGAGAAGGTGAATAAAAATAAAGGGACAAAGCGCAGTAATAGCTTCTGAATCGAAGCTTTCCACAGGAAATTGAACCGAGCAAAATCAGATGATTAGAAGGTGAGATTCAGTTTGATTTGCCATCCAGTGCGGAGGGCAATTGTCACAGAAATAAGAAGTTATTGAAATATTCACATGAAAAATGTTGGCAAGGTCAAAAAACATGGCAAAGTTAGTGGGTGTTTCTCAATAATTGATTGATGAAAGGAAATTTTCATGGAGAAATGTAAATAATCAAGAGGGTAGGTTTGTTCCTGGCATATGAACATAAGAACTAGGTACAGGAGTAGGCCATCTGGCCCCTCGAGCCTGTTCCGCCACTCAGTAAGATCATGGCTGATCTTTTTGTTGACTAAGCTCCACTTACCCGTCCGGTCGTCATAACCCTTAATTCCTTTGCTGTTCAAAAATCTATCTTTGCCTTAAAAACATTTAACGAGGTAGCCTTGACTGCTTCACTGGCAGAGAATTCCACAGATTCACAACTCTTTGGGTGAAGAAGGTCCTCCTCAACTCAGTCCTAAATCTGCTGCCCTTTAGTTTGAGGCTGTGTGCCCTAGTTCTAGTTTCATCCGCCAGTGGAAACAACCTCCCTGCTTCTAACTTCTCTATTCCTTCATAATTTTCTATGTTTCTATAAGATCTCCCCACCTCGTTCTTCAAAATTCCAATGAGTATAGCCCCAGTCTACTCAGTCTCTTCTCATAAGCCAGTTCTCTCAACTCAGGAATCAATCTAGTCAATCTCCTCTGCCAACCCTCCTATGCCAGTACATCCTTTCTCAAGTAAGGAATACAAAACTGTACACAATAACCCAAGTGTGGCCTCACCAGCATCCTATACAGCTGCAACATAACCTCCCTGTTTTTAAACTCCATCCCTCTAGCAATGAAGGACAACATTTAATTTGTCTTCTTTATTACCTGCTGCACCTGCAAATCAACTTTTTGCAATTCATGCACAAGGACACCCAGGTCTCTCTGCACAGCAGCAATCTGCGATTTTTTACCATTTAAATACTAGTCTATTTTGCTGTTATTCCTACCAAAATGGATGACCTCACATTTACCAACATTGTATTCCATCTGCAGATCCTTGCCCACTCACTTAATCTATCTATAACCCTCTGCAGACTTTGTGTCCTCTGTACACTTTACTCTACCACTCATCTCAGTGTCATCTGCGAATAGGTGACGCAGCAATGCCAAATTTATTATGTGTCATTTTGGCACTGGAGCAGTGGTTGTGATGGATCTTCTTGGGGAGTTTGGACAGCTGAGGGGCTTGCCAGGCCAGTTCAGAGGGCATCAAGTCTCCATCATGTGATGGTGCAAGGCTGAAGTCACGTGAAGGTCAACGTGATGGTTGCTCCCCCAGTCTGGAACTTGGTGAACAGCAGTCCGGGCCGGTTTCCTACTCATTTTTGTTCTCTGGTTGGTGCAAGCTGAAAATGAGCTGAATTGCAGACTCTAATTTCACAATGCATCATGATGTCGTTCCTATTAAAAGACTCCTGCCTTGCTCGTCCATAATCCGGAGTCAGTAATGTCCCCGAATCTCACAGGAAAGAGTGTCACTGGAAGGGTTTTCTGTGAACTGAAATTGTCTCACTGGGAATTAGCTGAGCTGTGTTTAGTGGATTTTCTTCTCCAGTGGAGATCTTTGGTGTGTCGGAAGACCTGGGAGCCCAGGGGGCGAGAGAGCCCGACGTCCTGGCCTTTGCCTTCCTGGTGGCCCGGAGATGGATCTTACTCGGTGCAGGGACTTGGAGCTCCCAAAGTCGGGGGTGTGGGTTAACGACGTGGCAGGTTTTCTCAGACTCGAGAAAATCAAATTTGCCTCGAGGGGATCGCTGCAGGGAATTGCCTTGAAGTGGCAACTGTTTATCAACTTCTTTGAGAAAAATTAAGCTGTCAGCAGGGTTGTGGGAAGGGAGGCATGGGAGATCGAGTAAGGTCAGGAAAACCAGTGGAAAGGGGGGCTGCAGAAGAAGGTCTTGTTTGTGTAAGCCATGTTGACTGGGGTTTGTTACTGGGGATGTGTGTTGGTTATATTGTTTTGTTCTTGTTGATACCTGATGGTTAAAGTTGTTAATATTATAAATACCTAAATAAAATATTTTCTAAAAAAAAGTCTTGGGTGGGACTTGAACCCATGACTGTCTGACTCTGCAGCATTGAGACACAGCTGGCAACCATTACCCTGATCTTTATTGGGGGACTTCAATGAATGCATTTTACAAACTGTTGCCAGTCTGTGGATTATGCTGACCATGTTAACTAGGGGAGAGGTTTTGCCATACTCAGAACTTGGTCCACAGCACATGATTTACAGGAGGACGGCGGAAGCACTTTAGGGAATGTCCTCAAAGCATCGCTGAAGATGTGACACACTCGGCTGACACATGGGAGTCCCTGGATAGCAACTGACAAAAATGGTGAAGATTCATTCAAGAAGGCACCGAGCACATCAAGAGACTTTGTTGGGAACGAGGAGAAGCAAAGTTGATGCATCTGAGAGAGGACACAAACCTCCAAGAACCTCACCTACCCGGCCTCAAGCACTGCCTTCCCCATGGGTGAAAGAGTCAGCAGATCCTGCATTATCAGCCATCTCGGAGCCCATCAATTTGGAGTGGAAACAAATCATCCTCGATCCCAAAGGATTGCCGAAGAAGGATTGCTGTACAAGCAACACCATTTCAGCTAGTCCAACATCAATCTAATGTGAATTGCGGGACTCTGACATGTCTTCTTTGCTTAAATTCTGCTCCCACATCCAAATAACCTACTGTCTCTAAAATGAAAACTGCACCATTTTAAAGCTAACCTACCATACGGTTTTTAATTAGAAATATGAGAGCATAACTTTCCTGTGCCTTCCTCTCTTTCTCCTGGGGGTGAGTATCTTTACTAGCCTTCTTAATCTGCAAGGCTACAGTAAACAGGTTGGCAGGTTATTAGGGTAGAGAAACCTAATGGCTGATCCTATTTTCATCTGATTCATATGCACTGTGTGCTGTCGCTCCCTTCTCACATATTAGCAATCTCTCTCTTACACACTCTCTCACACACTCACTCTTTCTCTCTTTCATTCTTTCTTTCTCCATATCTCTATTCATCCATTCATAAGACACGCATTCACAAACTCACTTCGGAAGAGGCCACTGGCTTAATTGTGGCTAACGTTTCTTCCGCCTTCCCTCCCACCGCCATCCCTACCATATCTAGGACATGGGATAAATTGTAGCACTTGGGCATATAAAGTGGGATATTTGACTAGGTTGTCATTCTGTGAGTGGGGCAGGTGAAGATCTAGTCAGATGCCTACTCTGTCAAATAAAGAATTATTCACCACTGGATGATGAAACGGACCACCCATTGTGCTCCGTTATAACTGTATTCTTGTTAGCTTCATTTTTTTCATTTCTGGGTGCTCTTTGCATCAGTTACCTCCTTATGTCTCAGTATAATAGCAGATAATCTGTTTTTGGTCATTTTGTTTCAAGGATAAGAGGGAAGCAATATGAGTTATTCAACATAGATTTTGAGCAGAAACCTGGGCCCAGGGTCAAAGAGAATGTCAGCGAAAGGGTTCAAAACAAAATGAGAACATGTGTAAAACAGCCACGCTGTCACCTGAAGACTTTCTGAATGCTGCCTTTTTTCATTTCATAATGATCCTATACTGGGATCCACTGAGAAATATCCACTGGGACAGTGAAAGATTGTGAATTGACGTGACAATGAGTGGTTGTATCACCGGGGCTTGGGCAGGCCCCAGTCCCAGTTACAACATTTTGACTGAGATCTCCTGGCATGCTGGACAGTGAGAGGTCAGCGGTGGGGTGGGGAGAGTATTGGCTTCTACACCCCTATGTTAGAGAGAGATGGCTGTGGGTATGAAATTGAACTGCTCCCGCTTATCGTACAGTGAAACATCCGTGGGTGGGTATGTGTGCGCTTTGAGAGATTCGCTGTGATGTCTACCCCGGGGGACAGGAGAGCTTGTCACGCTAACAGTGAGAGGTTCTAGTGAACATAGGAGCCAACATTTCAGGAGAGGGGAGGAAGTACTGGTAATTGACATCAAGAAGTAAAAAAATATTTAGACCTGTGCTATGAAGAAACAATGATTTGTAACTGCTCCACTGCTTGTGTGAACAATTCAGGTACATTAAAGATCCTTTAAAAGCCAGAAAATATTTTATTCATGGACGTATTTCTTTCAGTGTCTTGTTGTGAGGCAGTTCAATTTATTCGGAAGTGAGATCATTGTGAGTGAATGAGAAAAAGCTTTCCGTCATTGCACTGTGAGGAGTGGTGGAGAATGAGAATGAAATCCTCCCCATGTGAATTCTGGGAGGGTGATGTCATGGTTTTCAGGTGGGATTTTCCCCCAGACCCACAGTAGATTCTGTCGGCAGGTTTACTGTTTTCGCTCTTGTTAAATAAACGTGTGGGCACTGAACCGTATGCAGTGTCCCTGAAAGACCCAACCCTCCCCATCCCCCACTCTCCCACCACTACCTTGATGGAAACCAGACATGCCTGTCCCCATTTCTCCTTAATTAACCCCTTACTAGAATTGCAAAGCTGTGTTTGCTTTGAAATGTGTGCATGCTGTGGATCTGCTGCCGAATATCGGGAAATGCCTTTAATCTCTTATTATTCCTGAGGAATTCCACCCCGGTCAATTTTGGGGGTGGTGGGGGGGGGGGGGGGGGGCTGGTAGGGAGAAGTGGCATTGCACGTGAATTGAAACATAAGAGTTAATCTGCAGTACGGAAACAAGTCAATCCGCCCAAACAGAAACATCTCCTAACTTTCCATGATTATTCCATTCAGTCATGAAGTTGTCACTGATGGACCTCTTACATTTGCAGCAAAAGGTATTATTTCCCTGACTTATTTCCTCCCTCTCATTTCAAGAACAGTAGTTAATGTCCGGTACCCTGTTCAAGATGCTGCTTAAAATAATAATAATCTTTACTAGTGTCACAAGGAGGCTTACATTAACACTGCAGTGAAGTTACTGTGAAAATCCCCCAGTCGCCATATTGTGGCATCTGTTCAGGTACATAGAGGGAGAATTCAGAATGTCCCATTCACCTAACTGCACGGGCTGGATTCACCCCCACCCGACGGGGCGGGGGGTCCTGGTGGGATGGAGTGGCGTGAACCACTCCGGCGTCGGGCCACCCCAAAGGTGCGGAGGTCCGCACCTTTAGGGGCCAAGCCCTCACCTTTAGGGGCTAGGCCGGCGCCGGAGTGGTTGGCGCGCTGCCGGCTGGCGGGAAAGGCCTTTGGCGCCACGCCAGCTGGGGCCAAAGGGACTCCGATGGCTGGCGGAAGTCCGCGCAAGCGCGGGAGTGTCAGCGGCTGCTGACGTCATCCCCGCGCAGGCGCAGGGGGGGGGTCACCTTCGCGCCGGCCATTGCGGAGGCTGATGCCTGACGCGGAGGGGAAAGAGTGCCCCCATGGCACAGGCTCCCCCGTGGATCGGTGGGCCCTGATCGTGGGCCAGGCCACCGGGGGGGCACCCCCTGAGGCCAGATCGCCCCGTGCCGCCCCCCCCCAGGAGCCTGGAGCCCGCCTGCCTGGTCCCGCCGGTCGGTATATACCTTGTTTAATTCACGCCGGCGGGACCGGTATGACAGCAGTGGGACTTCGGCCCATCATGGGCCGGAGAATCGGCTGGGCGGGGGGGGGCTCGCCGACAGGCGCGCCGTGATTCCTGCCCCCGCCGAATTTCCGGTGCCGGAGAATTCGGCGGGGGCAGGATTCACGCCGGCCCCCAGCGATTCTCCGACCCGGCATGGGGGGTCAGAGAATCCCACCCCATGTCTTTCGGGACTTGTGGGAGGAAACCGGTACACCTGGAGGAAACCCACACTGGCACAGGGAGAACGTGCAGACTCCGCACAGACAGTGACCTAAGCCTGGAATTGAACCCGGGTCCTGGCACTGTGAAGCAACAGTGTTAACCACTGTGCTACCGTGCCGCCCAAAACCCCTATGTTCTCCAAAGATGTGCAGGTTAGGTGGGTTGGCCATGCTCTATTGTCCCTTAGTGTCCAAAGATGTGCAGGTTATGGGGTTGTGGGAGTATTGCCCCTTAGTGTTCAAAAATGTATAGGTTGGTTGGGGCTACGGTGATAGAGTGGGGTGCTCTTCTGGAGGGTCATTGCAGACTCAATGGGCTAAATGGCCTCCTTCTGCACTTTAGTGATTCTATGGATTCTATTAAAACCAATCTCTTTGACCAAGTTATATGTCACTTGTCCTAAAACCTAGGAACTTTGAAGTTTAAGTGATGATTTGATTGAAGTTCTCAAGGTATTTAGAGGAACAAATAAAATACATTAATGAGAAACAATACACTGGATGAGGGGTCTAGGGCTGATGGTCACAGTCTAATAATTAGAGCCAGACCTTTCAGTAATGAAATTGGGAAACATTTCTACACACAATGGGTGGTAAATTTTTGGAACTCTCTTTTGCAAATGGCCATTGATATTAGATCAATTATTAATTTTAAAAAGTAGATTTAGAGATTTTTGTTAACCAAAGACCTTACTTGATTTCAGGAAAAAAGCTATGTGGAGTTATGCCACAGATCAACAATTACCTAATTGAGTGTCAGAACATGTTTCAGAGGCTAAATGGCCTCCTCCTGCTCCTGATTCTCCGATTTGAAGACTAAGTGTTGACACCGGCGTGGGAACAGTGGCGTTCTACGTCCGAATATATGGCGTTAAAAACTGCACCGATCCTCCGTCTGGTGGGGATCTGGCAGGTACGCAGCGTAAAATCCCCGGCTTTACCTGTGCATTAGGCCGAACGATTGGCGGGTGTGTGGGCCGTGCGTACGCATGGCGGTGACCTGCAGCGGACCCAGCCTACCAAAACCTGCCCCCCTTTGACCAGGCTCATCACCCCCGGACCATACCCCCCCCACCAGTGCCCCCAGCCTCCGCCAAAGCCCCACTGCCCACGGAACGGCTCCCACCCGACTGGCGGCGCTGGGCTCATTATGCAGCTGCCACGCCGGGTTCACAAAAATAAATAGGATAAGTGTTCTACGCCACCGGGAACTCGGCCCACCGGGGGCAGAGAATCGGGGAGGGCCTCTGGTGATGTCCTGAGACCGCCTCGCCGGCGTGCGGCGTACTCTGCGAGTGCGGTGTTTCTGAGGGGAAGGTGGCATTGCAAAAGTGGCACTGCCCCTGATTTTGTGGATTCCTCGTAAACGTGGATTCTCCAGCCGATCGCTGAATGTTATTTTGGCGTCAGAAACTGGAGAATCCTGCCCCTTATCTCCTTGTTTATCAGTGTCAATTTTTGTTTGTTAACTCTCTTGTAAAATGCTTTGAAATAGTTTTCTATGCTAAAGACACCATATAAATGCAGGCTGTTGTCGTTGTGTGGGTCTAGAGAATATGTGAAGCAAGCATATTCAGATGTGGAAGGCAGTGTAACGTCCAATCTGATCCTTTGTGCCAACGTGGGTAATTTGCAGAAGGGGGCTTTTTGTGTGGAGAATGCTGACTGATGTGAACCTATTCGAGAGAAGAGGAAGGGAACCAAACTGTTCCCAGCTGAGATCAGCTTAGATGAAATGAGGAATCAAAACTAGGATCTTCTGGCACTGTATGGAGCAATATCACATTATGCAACACACTTGATAAATGAACCAGCTGGAGAATATGAAAAAAGAAAGACTTGTATTTGTGTAGTGTCCTTCACTACCTCAGTACATCCCAAAACACTTCACAGCCAACAGTACAAATATAGTCACTGCTGTAACATAGGAAATGTACACCTGACATATGCACTGCATTGCAAGGTCTCACAATCAGAAAATGTGGTCATTATCTCTTTTATTAAAGTGATAAATATTGACCAGGACACATGCAGAACTTCTTTGAAATAGTGCCGTGGGATATTGTGTGTCCATCTGAGAGGATTGACAGCCTTTAGCACTTCATCTAGTCAAATTGGAACAGAGCCCCGTGAAGAGCCTGGTATTTCCTGGCACTCGCAGCAGCGAGAAAAACTATGCTACCTGTCGGGACATTGATTCAATTCAGGGCCTTAGCGGGGAACGCCCTGCTGAGGTCACACTTAGTCCAGTTTCCTATACTGAGGAGCTCTGCTCGCCGGAACTCCTCAATGCAGGGGGAGATCGGGATGCCATTTTTAATTGGCATCCTGCTCTCTTGACAACCCCTTCCCGAAATGAAACCCAGACCCCCCCCAAAGCTCCAACCCGCCTATAAGGGAATCCATCGGGCATCGTCCCCGAAGTTCCGAACGTTCACCACGACCCCTGGTTTGAAACACCTGATCCAGTTCCGCCTGCCTTAATTTTGCCTCTGCAGGTCTTGACCAGGTCTTACTTTCCTGCCGATATCAGATAACCTGAGGGTCCTGAGCCTTTGGCCCATCAACATTTCTGCCAGCACTACGCTGGCTGTGGCATGTGGCGTGGTCCGATATCCTAACATAAATCTTGCTAGTTGCGTCTCCACTGTCTGTTTATTCATCCCTCTCTTGAAGATCAGCACCGTTCCTTCGGCCAGCTCATTCGTAGGTGATACAGGCAGTGCAGATATGTTACACCCCAATTGTCTTCATAAACCTCCCAAACCTGTTGCTGGTGATGGGTGCCATTGTTTGTGACCAGTACCTCCGGAATGCCGTGGATTCTGAAGAAGAGCCATAGCTTCTCAACCGTACCCTTCGATGTGGTAGATGACATCCAATGGACCTCCAGCCACTTGGAATGTGTGTCTGCCATGAGTAAAAACATGGGGCGCGATTCTCCATTCCCCACGCCGGGTGGGAGAATTGCGGGAGGGCCGGGCGACTCACGACACGCCGCCCTGGCACCCCCCGCGATTCTCCCATTCTCCGCGCGGATGAATCGTCGCTCGCCGTTTTTCACGCCGACCGGCGATTCTCCAGCCCGGATGGGCCGAGCGGCCTGACATTCCTGACCGGTTCACGCCGGCGGCAACCACACCTGGTCGCTGCCGTCGTGAAGATGGGCGCCAAATGCTCGGTTGTGGCTTGTGGGGGGCGGAGAGGGGAGTGAGCACCACGGCCGTGCTTGGGAGGGGACTGGCCCGCGATCAGTTCCCACCGATCGTCGGGCCGGTGTCTCGAAGCGACGCACTCTTTCCCCTCCGCCGCCCCGCAAGATCAAGCCGCCAAGTCTTACGGGGCAGCGGAGGGGAAGACGGCAACCTTGCATGCGCGGGTTGGAGCCGTCAACTGTAGTGACGTCAGCCGCGCATGCGCGGGTTGGAGCCGCCCAACCTGCGCATGCGCGGCTGACGTCACTTAGGTGCCGCCGTCGCGACATTCTCGGCGCGCCGCCTTGACGCAAGCGTCGAGGCCCGGCAGCCGAGATTTACGGAGCGCCGCTCCTAGCCCCCGGGGGGGGGGGGGGGGGGGGGGGGTTGAATAGGGTGCGAGGAGCGGCCTCCGAGGCTGTCGTGAAACTCAGCTAGGTTCACAACGGTCTTCCCGATTCCGCGTGGGAGCAGAGAACTCCGCCCACGGACTCTTTTGAAAGGTCCAGTGAAATCAGAATGCAGACGCACCCAAGGCCATTCCCATGAATGCAGTAGAGCGATTGTGGGAGCTTCTGCTATTACTGCTATGTATTGCATGTTGGGCCAGTTGTTCGATCGCGCCATCCAGGCCTGGCCACCACACATCGCTGCGGGCCAGGATTTTCATTTTCGACACCCCTGGGTGTCCAATGTGCAGATCCTGAAGGATGGCGCCTCCGCACTGGCTTGGGAGCACGATGCGAGCTCCCACAGAAGAATGCCGTCTTCCATGCTGAGCTCCTGCATTTTAGTTTCAAAGATCTGTAGTTCTCTGGGCAGCTTCCCTTGCTGGCTCCCGTATAAGACGATGCGGCACACTTTCACCAGTATGGAGTCTTTTTGTGTCTAGTTGTATATCTGGGAAGCGGTGACCGACATGTTGTCCATAAAGTTACGTCACAAAATGACTTTGTGGCGGCGGGCGGGGGTGGGAAGGGTGGGCGATATGTTCCTGGAAAGGAGCTTCGCGAGTTTGAGGAGCTTTGAGGAGAAATTTGGGCTGCTAAGGGGAAATGATTTTAGATACCTACAGTTGCGGGACTTTGTTCGTAGACAGGTCCCATCTTTCCCGCGCCTCCCGCCAATGGGGATCCTCGACAGAATAGTCTCTAGGAGGGAAGAAGGGGAGGGTAGAGTCTCGGGTATATATAAGGTGCTCATGAGGGAGGAATGGTAACAGACGGACGAACTGAAACTTAAATGGGAGGAGGAGCTAGGCGGGGAAATGGAGGATGGGCTGTGGGCAGAGGCCCTGAGTAGGGTAAATTCGACCGCGACATGTGCCAGGCTCGGGCTGATCCAATTTAAGGTCGTTCACCGGGCCCATATGACGGTGGCTCGGATGAGCAAATTCTTTGGGATAGAGGACAAATGCGCTAGGTGCGCGGGAGGACCAGCGAACCACGTTCACATGTTTTGGACATGCCCTAAGCTTAGGGGGTACTGGGAGGGATTTGCGGGCGTCATGTCCCGGGTGCTAAAAACAAGGGTGGTGATGGGTCCAGGGGTGGCAATGTTTGGGGTTTCGGAAGACCCGGGAGTCCAGGGGGAGAAAGAGGCCGATGTTTTGGCCTTTGCTTCCCTGATAGCCCGGCGACGAATATTATTGGCGTGGAGGGACTCAAAGCCCCCGAAGACTGAGTTGTGGGTTGCGGACATGTCGAGTTTCCTGGGTATGGAAAAAATTAAGTTCTCCTTGAGGGGATCTGTACAGGGGTTCGCCCGGAGGTGGCAACCATTTATTGACTTCTTTGCGGGAGAGTGAGCGTCAGTGGGGGGGTGGGGGGGAGTAGAATAGGAGGGACAAAATGGCGGGTAGTACCGGTGGGAGAGGAGCGGACTTGTGCAGTATGTTACAATTGAAGTATTGAAAGTACATGGATGTTAGCACATTTTTGCCTTTTTTGCTTTCTTTCTGTTGATGTCTGTAACTGTTTACAAAGCCAAAAACTACCTCAATAAAATTGTTTGTTAAAAAAACAAACAAAATGACTTTGTTGGCTCTCATTGGGAACCGGGGGGGGGGACATCAAAATTATACTAGAAATGTTTCCGTTGAATCGCGCCCAACATTGACTCCAAATGACTTCTTCAGAGTACACTTGAAGCATTAATTCTGCTTCTCTCTCTCTCAGATGCTGCCAGACCTGTTGAGTTTTTTCAGAATTTGCTGTTTTTATTTCACATCTCCAGCATGCAAAGTAGTATGCTTTTCTGAACAACATACTGATAGGGTGAGCTGAGGAGAGGTGGGAGGAGGCCTTTGAGAAACATAATCAATGGCAGAGATCATTTAGGTCAAACGGCCTTTTCCAACGATGTAAATTCAAAGTCACCCAGTGGCAACTCCTATTTCTAATTTTAAATAAAAGCTGTGCCTATAAGAAGAGCCTATTAGTGGCCACTAGTGTCCCAAGGTCCAAATTAAAACAAGACTCTTGTCTCTGTTTGTAAATCACTCCAGCATGTGCCCAAAAAAGGACATCTGTGCAACGCTACAGCTCAACCACAATGACCTTAGTTTTGATGTGGGGAGGCCTTTAAGATATGATTGTGCCCTTTCCGGTCATGGCAAAGGAGAGGAAGGACTGGATCCTAGCCAGGTTCCCCAGATGTTACGTTACTGTGGAGATGTGCAAGGCTGTTCTAAATACTTGGAGCATGTGTACACTCACCCAGGGTTACTGGTGATGTCATTGCAATCCAGCCGAGGATTTGAATATCTTGTCAGTAATGGAAAGATCTAAACCAGGCAATTCCCCTGCCCCAGTGTTTTCATTTAGATGTAAAATCACATGTACCATGTCCTTGTAATAGAATTGTTCCAGTTCCCTGAGTTGTGTTGCCGTAGTATATCGCAAGTTGCCAATGATTACAAATTATTCCCAGGACTCAAGGTACCCATTTGCCTACATTCTCATCGGGCATCAGGCATGTCAGTTAAGTCTTATTCACCTGAGGTAATGTATATTTCAAGATTGATCCAAACCACCCTGGCCTACTATGCCAGTGTAATGAGTTTAAATTTGCTGACCATTATTCCCTTTAAGGTTCTGCTGGTGTCAAGCCCGTACAGAACCTCATTCTGTGTGAATGTACTAAAATGTTTTTTGATCCATTTTGTGGTTCAGGCTTTTTCTATTTTTTAAAATAACATTTATTTGGGTATTTGTAGATTTTATAATAATAACGATAACAGCAACATAAACATGGTACATAAAACATTTCCATCCCTATCACGTTCTTCGCACCCCCAATAATGAAACAATAGCCTACCCCCCCCCCCGCCTCTGCTGACGTTTTAATTTTCTCCGAGAAAGCCGATGAATGGCTGCCACCTCCGGGCGAACCCTAACATTAACCCTGTCAGACCGAACTTTATTTTCTCTACACTGAGAAACCCAGCCATGTCACTAACCCAGGTCTCTAATTTCGGGGCTTCAAGTTCCTCAACATTAACAGAATCCGTCTCCGGGCTACCAGGGAGGCAAAGGCCAAAATGTCAGCCTCTTTCACCCCCTGGACTCCCGGCTCTTCCGACACTCCAAAGATCGCTACCTCCGGACTCGGCACCACCCGTGTTTTAAGTATCGTGGACATTGCCTTAGCGAAACCCTGCCAAAATCCTCTAAGCTTCAGGCATGCCCAAAACATATGGACATGATTTGCTGGACCTCCTGCACACCTCGCACACCTGTCCTCTACCCCAAAAAACTTGCTCATCCGGGACACCATCATGTGTGCCCGGTGGACTACCTTAAATTGTATCAGGCTAAGCCTGGCACATGATGAGGATGTGTTAACCCTGCTTAAGGCATCTGCTCACAGACTCACCTCTATCTCTCCCCCAGCTCATCTTCCTACTTGCCCTTTCCTTCCCCAATCTGAGTTTCCTCCGATTCCACAAGTTCTTTGTAGATATCTGATACCTTCCCCTCTCCCACCCATGTTCTAGAAACTACCCTGTCCTGTATCTACCATGGTGGCAGGAGAGAGAGGGTCGGAATCTGCCTTCTCAGAAAATCCCGTACCTGCAGATATCTAAACCCATTCCCTGCTGGCAGTTCATATTTTTCCTCCAAATCCTTCAAGCTAGGGAAGCTCCCGTCTATAAAGAGATCTCCCATTCTTAAATGGATCTCCATCCTCAGGCTCTTTCATAACTGGGGTGATTGTGAGCCTGTGTTAGCGGTGAGCAGGATCGCCATCTGGAGAGTCAGAAAGGATGAATCTCGGGGGCCAGATATCACGATTTCTGATTTTCAACCCCACCTTGCCAGCGGAGTAACGTGAGAAGAGTTTTATAAAAAGGTGAACCTGGCGACCTCACCTCCAAAGGGGATATCGGAGGTAAGCGCTCAGATTACCCTCACCTTCTTGGTGCCAGTCAGGGAGGGGGCGATGGAGTGGACCCAGAAACGTTCACCTCCATGGAGGGCGATCAATATCGCCATCTTGTGTGGGGGGTCCTTCGCAGGCCTTTTCTTCCCTTCATGTCAGGTTGCCGTTGGTTTCAAGGGGTCAGGTGGCTGGCATAGAGCCAGCATATCCCTTATCCTCCTTGCTGGGCTGGTGTTGATATCGCCGCGGAGGGAGTGCCTTTCCAAAGTGGGAGCTGGAAAGTGGTTGGGAGGAGGTGATTACAGAGGGTCGGTAATGGGGGCGACTGTGAGGTTATTGGGTGGGAACCCATGAGATTCCAGGCTGCAAGGGCAGAGTGGGGAACTCTAGAAAGGGGTGCCTCCCTGTCTCAAGAGGCTTGAAGCCCCGTTCAACGGGGAAGGGACTGCTGTGAGATTTAAACCCCACACTTAGGCAGCAGTGTGAGGACAATGGGGATCCTGCTGCATTTTAGGTCAAACCCACTGGCTATAGAGGCCTGTCTGTCAGGGATTAGTGTCAGCGTAGAAGGCATTTACAGATGGATGGGTCATTTAATCTGCAGCCTTTTTACGCTGGGGAAATGAGGGTGCCATCGAAGGATGAGGTTGACATGCTAATTTCAACCTTCCCACAAATCAGGTGTGCCTCGCCTGCCACAACAGGAAGCCAGTTATCTGCTCAGTGCCCTGACCCTTCCTTGTCAAGTTAATTGTGCCAATTAAGTCAGCATAGCAATATATGAGTATGCCACTGATTGGAGCTAAGTTCTTAACTCTTTGGAAGTGTTGGCCCCACACTAATGCGTATATTAGAAAGATCACACTAATATGGACTCCAGTGCAAGGCTTTTGGTGAAGTCTCTCATCATTCACCCTATTCAAAGTCATGACGGGGAGCCCTGTGAGGTAAAAGCAGTGCTCCAATGTATGCACTCAACTGCCCTAAAACCTGACACTTGGATTGTGGGGGCAGGTGGAATTGTCAGGGGTTAGGTACCACTGAAACACTCTAGGGTCGACACGCAGATGGGTGAATGTCCCAGAAGCGTAGAGGGCTGAGGGTCAGGGCATTGACAGGAATACTCATCGCTCACTTTAATGTTCTATTTCTTTCAGTTGATGATCCTCTGTGGGCTCAACAGCTGGTTAGTGATGCAGAACAAGGCCAGCAGCGTGGGTTCAATTCCCATACCAGCTTACCCGAACAGGCGCCAGAATGTGGCGACTAGGGGCTTTTCACAGTAACTTCATACTTGTGACAATAAAAACATATTGTTATGATCCTGGAAAATCACGGGGCCAGCCGAGTTGGCTATTCTATTAATTGTAATCGACCAGCAGCAATGACATTAACATGCCGCTGCACACAGCCAGGACCAGCACCCTACAGATGAAGGGGAGGCTGGGCCCATTGCTCTTCTGGGAGCAGGACCATAAATGGTGCAGGAAACACTTCCAGCAAAGGCTCTTCTTGTTGTGTTACGTAATTTGGAATAACACAAGCTGCCACTTGATGCAGTTTTGAGTGCTCATACACTCTGCATGTTTCAATCGCGACTGGCAGGGACTGATCTCAGAGGATCAGAGTGAACTCCAAAAATGATTTGGTCTCTGATCATGGAGTCAGTGATATCACTGAAGTTGCAGGATTGCGCTAGCAATCTAAGGTTAGTTAAATGTGAGTTGAAGGATTCGTCATTACCTTGCAATCGCTGCTTGAATATGTAGCGCTTGAAGATTTTGTTGGTGTCCACCTCACAGTGGCTGTCAAACTTGTCCAGGATGGTCTGAAACTTTGACTTGTCCTGGTCTTCGGCGAAGTGAAAGGAGTTGAAAATTTCCAAGGCGTAATCACCCGCTGTGGTGAGGAGAAGAGCTGTGTTCCGTGCATCAGACGCACCAATGAGGTCTGATGCTTCGACGTAAAGCTGAAATTTCTGCTTGAATGTCCGCCAGTTGGCACTGAGATTGGCGAAGGTCCTGAGCTGGTGAGGAGCCAGAATCTGTTCCATTGTGCCGGTATGCATTCGCTGGTTGTCACAAATCTTACTGAGTTGAACTAACTAGACTGAACAGACTCCTGGTATCATGTTGTGTTATGTAATTTGGAATAACACAAACTGCCACTTGAAGCAGTTTTGAGTAAAAGATGCTCCAGACTTTGAAGTGAGTTCAATGTGTTTTATTAAACTATTAGCACAGTTCTCAATGAGTTCGACTCTCTGCTAATCTAAATGTAGTAACTCAGTCTAACTGAACCAGCCTTGCTCTAAGCCACGTGCTAGGGTGTGATGCTGAGGATACACCCTGTCTCACTCTGTAGATGTTGGTCTGTGGAAAGAGGCGGGGTGTGAGTGCCTCATCCTTTTTATAGTGAGTTCCACCCCTGAGTGTCCTGACTGCACATTGGTCGTGTCGTATTCTATGTGTTCATTAGCTGCATGTTTGCATATCATGACACTTCTGACATCGGATATCTTGCCCCCAGTTGTCAGCTGCACTGGCAGAGAAGACTGTGTCTGTCCCTGAGGAAAGTGGGCCACCTTTGCCAGGTCATCCATTGCCTGTGGCCTTTAAAGCTACCGCCACTCTGAACATTATGCCAACGGCTCGTTTCAGGCAGCACGGATGACTTATGTGGCATTGCCCAGTCAGCTGTAAAAAGGGAGGTCACAGATGCACTATTCCTGAGGGCCCACATATACATCAACATGGGCTGGGACCAAACGAGTCAGGACATAGAATCCCTACAGTGCAGAAGGAGGCCATTCGGCCCATCAAGTCTGCACCAGCCCTTGGAAACAGCACCCTACTTAAGTCCACGCTTCCACCCGAACCCCGTAACCCAGCAACCTCACCTAACCTTTTGGACACTAAGGGTAATTTAGCATGGCCAATCCATCTAACCTGCACATCTTTGGACTGTGGGAGGAAACCGGGTGCAATTTAACCAAATGGGATCAGAATCCCATAGTGAGCGTGTTTAGCCACGTGTCTCCTGGTGCTTGCAGCACTGAGAAACACAACTGTATCAAACGTCACTCGGGTTAGATACAGGGCCTCAGTGGGGAACGCATGACCGAGGCCACACTTAGTCTCATTTCCTGCACTGAGTAGTCCAACTCGCTGAAACTCCTCAGTACAGGCAGGGAAATGATGTCCCAATCTCAAAACCCCATCACGACCTCTGAACCTCCCAAGCCCTAACTCATTGTAAGGGGATCCTCGGCCCCTCACTCCACCCATGCCTGGAGCCCTTCAATCCCTGGGAGACCCCCATGAGTGCCATTCCGTCAGGTCCCCATTTGTGGAGACCAGTACTGAACGGTTCTCGCCCGAGTTCTCCCAAGCTGAAGAGGATAGATCCCAACGTTTTGTTAATTTCAGGGAACTGAATATTAGCGTGAGGCTATAGCTGTGTCACTCTCATGTTCAGATTTGCAAAGAAATCATCTTGCCCACAATGGGCAGGCTTCACATCGCGACGTCTCGCGAGATCACGTTAGTTCTTGTGAGGTGTGGTGTGCCAGGGAGGAACCGGGAGTGGGGTCTACCGTCATTTACCAGCCACGTTGCGCTGCGGCGCGTTGCTCTTTGGGCGTAGCGTGGCCAGTAGATTGCGCCCATAATTACACAGAAACAGAAGACTTAGTAGATTGCTGGTTATAAAAATGCTTAGAAACAATAACAGTTGAATCAGTCCACAGATATTTGAACTATGTTCAGCTTGTATTTCTTATGCTGCTTACAGTTAGACTCTTGGACAAAATTATCTTTTATTGATTTCTTTATTTGGTCATTTGCCGTTTGTTAGATGTTATCGCAATCATTTTCGAGCTGTCAATGAACACAATGTATTCTTCTTCTGTTCAATTGTCCTTTTGTACACAAGTCTCCTATTTTTTAACTTGAACAGTCTGACAGTGAAGTATTTATTAAATTAGTGTAGGCAGGGGAAGATATTGGCTTAATACATGCTGCCTTCCATGTGAAGTCATTCAGTGCAAACTGTTTTATCACCCACCCCTTTTCCAAGGCTGTACTCTCTTGTACCTGTGAACATGTTATGACTCACCTTTGATTGCTACGTCCCCATGTGGCTTGAGAAGCTTTGCAATTTAACAGTTGGTCCCTAATTCCAGGGCCATTGTGAGCCAAAAGTGAAATATCAGCCGATTGCAACATTCTCCCACTCACCATTTAACAAGCCCAGGAAAGCAAATTAATTCATGAAATGCTTTCCCCTTTGTGCAGCATAGCGATTCGAAAGGCAGTCCGCTTTGTTAACTGTAGCTGGTAGCTGTTTGATGTAATGAGTGAACAAGTGCCACATAGTCTACAGCCCAAGGCTTCTGCATCAGACTGATTGCTTCACTAGATTGGACAATGTGAATCAAATATTAGGTAAATTAAATTTACTCTCCGACTCAGTGTGACTTTGATGTTTTGGTTCAAGTATGCATTTCGATACATTTCGTGCAAATCATTTTATTAGGTTCTTGACTGTTAAGTTAAACTCCCTGCTGGATATTAAACTCCATGAATGTGTCTTGAAAGGAAAAATGAAATGAAAATCGCTTACTGTCACAAGTAGGCTTCAAATGAAGTTACTGTGAAAAGCCCCCAGTCGCCACATTCCGGCGCCTGTTCGGGGAGGCTGGTACGGGAATTGAACCGTGTTGCTGGCCTGCCTTGGTCTGCTTTAAAAGGTAGCTCTTTAGCCCTGTGCTAAACCAGCCCCAGTGTCTTGTTTACAATGGTGATAGGAAGGTGCTGCACTTGGGTTTAAAAGCTTGGTGGTTGTGTAAGATAGAAAGGTAAGGAGTGACCCACCTCAGAAGCCCAGGAAAAGAGTGGGTTGATGTTCGGATAAAAGCAAAACGCTGCGGATACTGGAACTCTGAAATATAGGCCTGGATTCTCCCCTACCCGGCGGGGTGGGGGGTCCCAGCGTAGCGGAGTGGCGCCAACCACTCCGGCATCGGACCTCCCCAAAGGTGCGGAATTCTCCACACCTTTAGGGGCTAGGCCCGCGCTGGAGTGGTTGGCGCACGCCGACTGGCGCCAAAACCGGCGGCAACGGCCTTTGATGCCCGCCGCCCGGCGTCGGGGCTGACCTAAAGGCCTTCGCTGGTTCGCGCATGCGCCGGTGCATCAGCGGCCGCTGACGTCACCACCGCCGCATGCGTGTTAGGGGGCGGCGGAAGAAAAAGAGTGACCCCACGGCACTGGCCCGCCTGCCGATCGGTGGGTCCCGATCGCGGGCCTGGCCACCGTGAATCACCCCCCGGGGTCCGGTCGCCCCGCGCCCCCCCCCAGGACCCCGGGGGGCCCCCTCGCGCCGCCAATCCTGCCGCCACCAGAGGTGGTTGAAACCACGGCGGCGGGATTGGCCTCTCAGCGGCGGGACTTCGGCCCATCGCGGGCCAGAGAATCGCCGCAGGGGGCACACCAATCGGCGCGGGGGGCACGGCGATCAGCACGGCACGATTCCCCGCCCCCCCACCAATTCCCGGGTGGCGGAGAATTCCGGCCACGGCGGGGGCGGGATTTACGCCGGCCCCGGGCGATTCTCCGACCCGGCGGGGGGGGGGGGGTCGGAGAATTTCGCCCATAAACAGAAAGTGTTGGAGAACTCAGCAGGCCTGACAGCATCTGTGGAGAGAATGTTTCAAGAACGTATGACTCTTCTTCGGAGAGAAGGAGAAATGTGATGTCTTAAATACTGTGTAAGAGGGGGTGCAGCAACTGGAACAGAGTAGAAGATCAGTGATAGGTCAGAGCTAGACGAAATTGCAACAAAGTTATGCAGGTCATGAGACAGAGGTAGTGTTAACGATAGTGTGAATGGCTAAAGATAAGGCAGCAGAATGTGTTATTAGAAGAGTGTGCGTGTGAGTTGCCATGCAACTAGGTAACATGTCAAACCAAAGCTTCGATTGGGTCTCAACATAAAAGATCTCTTGGCACAGTTCAAAGAGCATGATGGGATTGAGGAGTGGGGTTCTCAGGGGGCTCTCATGGTGTACTGACCAACAATCCCCTACAAACAATATCGCCAAAGTAGATAATATAATCATTTGCCACTAGTAGGATTTTACTGTGTACAGCTTGGCTGCTGTGTTTCCATATATATCTACCGTGGCTACACTAGAAGTTTAATATTTGGTTAGAAAGCACTTTGAGACGTTTAAAATTTGGAAATTGTATATTGAAGCAAATTTAATAAGATTTAGTATCAGACGGGGTGTGTACTCACCAGGTTATCAGGGTGAGTTTACTCATGGCATTGAATGATTGTATTGATTAAAGTGTGTGATTTTTTTTACTCATTCCTGGGATGTTGGTGTCACTGGCTCAGCTAGCATTTATTGCGCATTGCTAATTGCCCTTGAGATGGTTTTGGCAAACCACTTTCTTGAACCGCTGCAGTGCATCTTGTAGATGGTACATAGCTGCTACCATGGTGTGGTAGTGGGGGGAGGAATTAATATTTAAGGTGTTGGATGGGTTGAATGATGCTCCCATCAATATTATAAGCATTTTATAATTAAGTATATTAATATGATATTAGGTATTGTATTTAATCAGCGTTGGTGGATGCAGAAAATTGATTCTTCTGCTTTGATCTATGATCTTAATTAGAAAGATGTATTCAAATACTTTACACTCCAGATGTGCACAGCCCGCGGAATCTGCTGATATTTTCCTGTTTGCTCTTAGCAATGTGCTGATCGGCTTTTCTCAACCCTCAAGCTGTTACTGTCAAACGGCTCCTCAGCCTGCCAAAGCAGTCAGCTGGAAAACAAATCTTCATCAGGTGTATGCTTGTGTGTGTGTGTGCCTGAATATATGCCTGTGTCTGAGTTTGAGTGTATGTGCCTGTGAGTGTGTCTGTGTATGCGAGATTGTGTTGTGTGTGTCTGGTGTGTGTGACTGTGTGTACCCGTGTGTGTCTCTGTGCATGCGCCTGTGTGTATGTCTGTGTGCATGTGTGTGGGTGTCAGTGTGTGTCTGTATGTGCACGTGTGGGTGTCTGTATGTGTACGTGTCTGCTTGTGTATGTGTATCTGTTTGTGTGTATATGTGTATCTGAGTGTGCGTATATCTGTGTGCATGCATGCATGGGTGTCTATGTGTGTGCATGTGTGTGTGTCTGTATGTGTGTGTCTGTGTGTATGTCCATATGTGTGAGGCTGTGTACATGGGTGTATGCCTGCTGTATGTGGGTGTGTACATGTGTATGTGGATGTGTGTGTCTCTGAAAGTGTGTATTTGTCAGTACATGTCTATGTGTGTGTGTCGGACAATGAGAGCCAGGAACAGATCATCACCGAAGATCTGGTGGTCACTAAATACAAGATGGGCGGAGACATCGTCAAACGTATTCCATGTTGTCTCTGTGTATATGTGCCTGTTTGTGTCTCTATTCATGCGTGTGTGTGCACAGTTGTGTGTGTGTGTTTGTGCACTTGTCTGTGTGTGCAGTTGTGCATGAGTGTGTGCTTTTGTGTGTCTGTGCAAGGTGTGTATGTGTGTGTGAACAGTTGTGATTTTGTGTGTTTGTGTGCCTGTGTTTGTATGTTTCTGGATGTTTTGTGTGCCTTTGTGTGTGTTTTGTGTTTATGTGTGTTTGTCTGTGTCTATGTGCATGTGCGTTTGTGTGAGTGTGCGCGGCTGTATGTCTGTGTGCGTGTTTGTGTGTTTATGTGCGTGTGTCTGCATGTTCATGAATCTGTGTGTGTGTGCGTGTCTGTGTGTTTTGTGTGTTTATGTGCATGTGTCTGCAAGTGTCTGTGCATGGGTGTCTGTGTGTTTGTGTTTGTCAGCATGTTTGTGTGTGTTTCAGTCTGTGTGTGTGTGTCAGTGTGTGCATGTGTGTATTTGCTGTCAGTAGCCAAGAGGGATGTTTGCTGAGGGATGGCTTTATTTAAAAATATATAGTACAGTGAGGAAAGATGGGCTTTTAATAACCACTTAATTAATTGGCTGTATGGGACTAAAGCCCAAGATTTCATTTTTTACCAGGATAGAAGGTTTTCTGATCACTTTCTCCATTCTATGCCTCATCACAGATAAATGCATTAAAACTTTCTGATCGCTTGCCTCTCTCTGCCTCACGTGGTACTTGACTCACAGAGACCATGCTGGCTGCCAAGTTGAGCCCACACTCTGCTGATCTCAGAATGAGCAACAGTAGAAGGACTGCAATTCGCTCCACAATGCAGGAGCATAACATGACCAAAAAAGGATCTGTGGACTTGCGAACATCATTGTTCACAGGTACAGGCCTGGGCCTAGTACCCTATCTGCTGACAAAGAATCTGCCTGGCTTCGCAGATTAAGAATAACATTTTGAGTAATGAACCAGGAAAATGGTGGTTCTGAGGGATTGTTAACTCCATCTACCTCTCTGCCTGCCTTCTGGAGATATCGGAATGGAGTTTTATTTGTGGAACCTGTTCACAGCCACATCAACACTCGATACGATGTTCACCCTAGCAAAATTATGAGTTTTTTGTAGGGCAGACGGGCTTGGCATTTTGCCAAGTCTCAGAGGCTTTTGAACTGCAGCATTTTTCCACATGTAACTACTGTAGCCATTAAAAATCAGCCCAGTCCTAATTAAAATCATGGGAGAGGTACAGAATTAATTACCGTTCTCAGCTTCTTTGTTTATGTTCAATCTTTACTGAGGCGTTTGTCTCCGTCATTGAGACTGATTAGGCTATTGGCCTCAAGTGGCGACAGCTTTATGAATGAATTCTGCTGAGACAGTTCACATTCAGTCACAAAATGTGGGTATTGAACATACCCCTTCTGCAATGAATGTGCTGCTATTCGCAAAACCAGATAGTGGCAAGAGTGGAGTTAGCTCTTGTGATGGGGGCATTTCTTGCAAGGCTGGCATTTATTGTCCAGTCCCAGTTCCCCTAAAATGAGTGACTGAGGATAGTTAAGAATCAGCCATGTTGATGTGTGACTGGAGTCACTCAGAGAACAGGCCAGGAAAGTAGGACCGGTTTCCTTGCACAGCACGAGTGAACCAGTTTTACAACCAATCCCGGCAATACCAGAGTCTTGGTCGTACTTATTATTTTCATCATTGAACGCCACATAGGCACTGGAGTAGGTCACTTGATAGGTTGGCAGTGCCAGTGTAACAGGTTTGCATTGCCAGGGTGCCAGCCTTGACTACCCAGGGCTATACTGACCTACTTGCCCACAGCATGTTCATTTCGACTGCTAGAAAGCAGTAGTGATTCCCACCGGTGTGACATCACGCCGGCAAGTGGGGTACAACAGATGACATCCCCGGAAGATATGACGCTATGCCATTTAGGCATTTCAAATGAATTCAAATGGATGATAATCAGGTTGAAGTCCAGCTGGTGGTGGAGGGGGTGGGGGTGGAGGGGGGGGGGCTGGTGTTGGTAGTGGGATATCTCATTCTGTGATCTCTCCGCCACAAATCCCGCTATGGCCCTCTCGCGAGAGTAAACGGCCATGACAGGATTTGCACCTGCAATGAAATGGGCCCGGAAAATCCCACCCTATATATTAATATGTGTTCTAATAATAATAATTACAAAGTTCTTCGGGACTAATATCAACAATAAGCCGAATCATCGTGAGCCAATTAACACTTATACTGTTTTAAAAGCTAGTTTAACTCAGTTTTATTTTCTAAGTAAAAAGCTGCGTTAATGAATTAAGCATTTTTGATCGCAGACTGAGGAGTGGGTATTGGGGGAGGGTGGGCCTTTGAGGGTTCAGGGGCAGTTTTGTGGAAACTGGAGTGAGACTTTTTAATCGCATTCCCCATTCATAGTTGGAGGATACTTTCAGACTATCAATCGGATCAAGATTTTGATCCATATCCCCAGAGAGGAAAGACCTGAATCTAATTAACTGCACTATTTTGTTCCCAAACCTCTTGCTTTCAATTTTAAGGGAAAGGGAAAGGAAAAAAAAAATCAATCCGTTCTGCTGGCTTCTGATCCAAACTATCCTGACATCCACACAATGTCGGAACTCTACATTGTGATTTTCACAAACCTATAAACCCTCAATTTCTTCACCAAAGTTTGGATTCCCTGCAAATGTCAGATTTACTTCCTGTCGCACTTACCACGACACATGGATTGCAATTCTCCCATTTTGAGACAAAATGCCCTGGCATGAGTGGGAATGTGGAGTACTTCCCGCTGTCGTGGCTGGCAGGAAAACACGACAAATCTTCTGGCCCCAGCCTCATTAATTATGCGCCCGGGTGTTGTAATGTTCTCCATAGAATCATAGAATTTACAGCAGAAGGAGGCTATTCGACCCGTCGAGTCTGCAGCGGCCCTTGGAAAGAGTACCCTACTTAAGCCCACGCTTCCACCCCATCCCGGTAACCCAGTAACCCCACCAAACCTTTTTGGACACTAAGGGAAATTTAGTATGGCCAATCCACCTAACCCGCACAACTTTGGACTGTGGGACGAAACCAGAGCACCCGAAGGAAACCCACGCAGACATGGGGAGAACGTGCAGACTCCGCACATACAGTGTCCCATGCCAGGAATTGAACCTGGGACCCTGAAGCTGTGAAGCAACGGTGCTGACCACTGTGCTACCGTGCTGCCCTTCTTGTACGATGGCATAATTTATTACAAGAACACTTGTGGTTAGTGTTATGAACGATTCATTAACATTAACCGGGGTAAACTATGTACAAATCAACAGATGAACAACAGCAAAATCATGCACATGCAAGCTCCCTCTTTTACTTCCTCCAGCCAGTGTCTGGTCAACTGACTTTACATTCACTTATATGTTAGTGAGACTCCTAGTGGTCAGTCAGTGAATTACAACACAACCATGATAGGTGGTTCACGCACTATTCAGTGGCAGGGCAGACCTGGGTGGCGAGTGGTCCGCCATGGTGTTAGGGTGCCATATTGAAAAGGTGGCCAACATCACTGAGCTACTGTTGAACAAAGAAGGTCAACTTCTTGAAAATGAAAATAGATCATGGGCAGCACTCTGAGACTGGAAGGTGGATCTCCTGAGAATAAACGTGGATCTTCGGAAACATTATGCGGCTGTATGGTCCACCTCTCTCCAGGACATTGAATCTGGAAGGTCCACCTACAGATGTACCCTGACCCATTGCTGTAGTGTTCCTAGGTTGTGGGCAGCCTCCACCCTGGTCTCCAGAGTAAGAAAGTCCAACAGGTCTGTTTCAAACAATAGCTTTCGGAGCACTGCTCCTTCCTCAGGTGAATGAAGAGGTATGTTCCAGAAACATATCTATAGACAAAATTAAATTTGCAAGACAATGCTTTGAAAGCGAGCATTTGCAGGTAATTAAATGTTTACAGACCTAGAGATAGGGGTCTCAGCATAGTCTGTGTTGTAGGTCGACTTGAGTAGGTTTGTGATCTGTAGCCCTTTCGGGATCTTGTCTGCTTTCTTGCATCTTTGTAGAAACTTAATGTCAGTGTCTACATGCGCGATCTTCTTGGAGATCCTCTCCACTTTGAGCCGGCAGTTTGCGGTGCCGATGATAGCCATGATGCGGAGATGCCGGTGTTGGACTGGGGTGAGCACAGTAAGAAGTTAAATCACTAGCTTTCGGAGCTATTGTTTGAAACAAACCTGTTAGACTTGAACCTGGTGTTGTAAGACTTCTTACTGTGCTCACCCCAGTCCAACGGCAGCATCTCCACATCATGATCTCCAGAGGCAGCCATAGGCATTGTTCCTGTGAGTCCCAACATCTGCACACCACATTGTTCTGAACGTGTTTTCCTGCCGACATCGTGGAGAATCTGGGGCAGGGTTCTCCGACCCTCCTGCCGGGTCGGAATTCTCCGCTGAATTTGGCCGCTGAATTCTCCGGCCCCTCAAAAATTCCCCCGACTTGAATTGCGCCGCCCGCCTCGGAGAATGGCGAGAACCAGCGCGAAGCAATGGGCCCGGGGCCGCCTGACTTCTCCGGCCCGCGATGGGACGAGCAGCCGCATGTTTTAGGCCCGTCCCGCTGGCGTAAATTAAGGTAGGTACTTACCAGCGGGACGGTGGCCTCCGGGATCCTCGGTGGGGGTGGGGGGGATCTGGCCCAGGGGGGTGCCCCCACGGTGGCCTGGCCCGCGATCAGGGCCCACCGATCCGCGGGCGGGGCTGTTCCGTGGGGGGACTCCATTCCTCCACGCCGGCCAGTGTAGCAGTCCAGGATGGCCGACGCGAAGATGAATCCCCCTGCGCATGCACTGGGATGACACCAGCACACGCTGGCGCACCCGCACATGCGGCAACTTGCGCCAGCCAGCGGAGGCCCTTCGGCACCGGTTGGCATGGCGCCAAGCCCTTTCCGCGCCGGCCAGGGCGGCGCAAACCACTACGACACCGGCCTAGCCCCTGAAGGTGCGGAGGATTCCGCACCTTTGGGGCGGGCCGATGCTGGAGTGTTTCACACCACTCCTTCGCACCGGAGTTGCCCGCCCCACCAGTATTCAAAGAATCCTGCCCCTGGTGCATGTGTGGGGGGGACGGGCGCCTTCATCTGCATCCATTAATGGAATGCAAATGCGATTCACGCTGGCCTTTGGCGGGTTTTCTGACCCACCGTGACGGGCACCAGCGGAAGATCCTGCTGTAAATTCACATTGGGGAGAAACGAATTTCTGGGCTTCCCATCAAATTCTCCCCCTGCACCCACCATCAAACATGCAGCAGGGGCTTGGGAGAATTCTACCAAGATCATCTAACTGTCCCATTCTCTGGCTCGCTGTGGACGTTGCTTTGGATATTGCAAGATATAAAAGTGCTGTTCAAGTTTCTGGATTGTTTCAAACTTCTCAGAATTAAGAACAGCTGAGCACCACTGTATATGAGGGCCTGGCACCTTATGAGCTGCATGCTTTCAATAAAATAAATTGGCAATTGCATCCAGGTTCGTTTCAATTTTCAACTTCTTTCAACATACCAACAGAAAACTCCCTGTTTTCTTTTAGAAGATTATTCTCATGCAACAAATTTCTGCTCCCCCTCAACACCCCCCCCCCCCCCCTCCCCCATCTCAGTTTCCTCCCCTCTCCTTGAAGACTGAAAGTCTTGGTAGAACACAGATTTTGGGTTCAGACAGCCCCACTTTAAAAGTCACCATCATTCACTCTTAAGCTTAGCAGTGAGGCTTCTGTCTGTGGAGGCTGATCGCAGTGACAATCGGGAGCTGGAACCCTGTCTGATGTTTCCATTGGCTGAGGGGTTCTGAAGGCAACTGCAGTGCCCGTAATTCTCCCTGCCCTCTCCACTCCCTCTTGGTTCTGATCAACTGACAGCACAGACTGAGGGAATTTATTTTTGTTTGCATGGCGTAGTAAAGTTCCCCTGACCCTCTGGACCACTAGAAGGCACTTATCGCTTCAAAGAAGCAGTCTTCAGTACTGTGGTTTGTTAATGGCAGATTAACAGCTAATTCATCAATTTGAAGCCAGCATGGGAATGTGGAGTGGTGGCGTTACTATCCTGTCTTTATTATGGCCACAGCTAGGACATTCACTATGTTATTACTGGTGGTATTAAATGACCCTTTTTCCCTCAACCTAAAATTGACCACTAGTCTGGTCTGTAACTTCTAGCAGTTTGACCTTCAGGGCCAGTAGTTACTTTAATATAATTCTTGACAGAAATGGATATGGTTAACACTCAGTGTGGAAACAATCTAAGTTCATTACATTTGTGATAATTATGAATAAAGATCGGACAAATGGGCTGCTGTTTCAAAGCTTTTTGGAAGGAGATTAGATAGTTCCTTTTTCTTGAAGCATCTTCAGTGCAAGATATTTATTTAAACATTTTATCTCTGTCAGGTTACGCCAAAAACCTGGTTTATTCCAATTTCCTCGGGTTACAAAGGCTTATTTACGACCGGGACTGGGATTCTGGGTGTGGAATATAATTGTGGCCTTGGGGGATGTTGGCAGGATGTAACCCAGCTGACATGGCTGCTTCTGGAAGAATCTAGATGGAGAGGGAAGGTGATGAAAGGTCAGCTGTCTCTGATGGCAGTTAAGGCTCTTAAGTGGAACGAGCAGCCCATCTCTAATTCTCAGCAGCCACCAGTCCGGCCACACAAATTTTCCCACCATGTTTGACAGCTAATTGGCATCACTGTCATCAGTCGCTGACCAAGATATCACGAGCCTGGAGCATTTGGTGAATGGGAGTGTTACACTGAGGCAATAGGGGGTGCTTTGCTGAGGTAGGAATTCTTTTGTTTGGAGAGACGTGAAGAAATGTCACTGTGCCTCAGATCCACAGTGTACCTGCAGAGATGTTTGGTACACTTGCCGGATGCAACAGTGATAAATGTCCTAATCCCTGCAGTCAGCCCTCAGTATGTTGATCACGCACAATGATATCTTTGTGCATTCCGCATGAACTGTTTTGCCTGAAGGTCCACACTCTGAAGCGTTGCCTTGTGTAACTCTTTCATTGCAATGGGGATCGAGGGACAAATTGTCCTGCAAACACAAAACACCTTGAAGTGCAACGGTGAGCATCTAAAACATTTGTGAGGAAAAGACATCCAGCAATAGAATTAGCAGAGTTTGGCTTTCCCAGTTTTGGCTCTGTTCACAGGGAGCATTGTGAACTAACACTAGGGGGGGGTGGGGGGGGCAGGTCTGACCCTGGTGCTATTGGCAGGAGGGAGGAACAGCATCAGGCAAGAGCTGTAACACATTAAGATGTATCGCAAAACAAAGGAAAGACTTACCGAGTAGTTCAAAGAAACTTACCACACTATAGACCGCAACTGCGTCTGCCTTGCCAATGCCTAACTGGCCGGCTTTATTTACCCCACAACTATATATTGTTTAGAGGTCCACGTCCCCATCCCCTAAACAAGGGAGCTTGTATTCTGCAAGGCTGACAGGGAAGTTAATTGTTCGCACCCCGTAAGATACCTGCGGGTTATAACAGACCTGCTTTTGTGATGTTGATTAAGGAATAAATATTTCCCAGGCCACTTGGAATATCTCCCCTGTTCTTTAACATAGCCCATTTCATATTTACTGAGGTAGGCATGTAGGACCTCAGTTTATTGTCTCATCTGAAAGACTGTACCTCCAGCCTTCCAACCCTCCCTCAGTACTGCGCTGGAGTGTGTCAGCCTTGGCTTTTATGCTCAAGCCCTGGAATGGGATTTGAACTCAAAACTTCATGACTTTGATGCATAAGTGCTATCGAACATACCTACAGCAAGGTGTGAGAGCCTCTACAGATATCAGCACACAGGGAACAATGATATCAGATGTTCAAAGACATCTCCCCAGCCAGGGTAAACTGTCCTGATTGGTTGTGCAATTGCAATGGACACACTTTGGCAAATTTGAAGTTATCTATTGAGTGTGAGGCAGCATGGATCTATTTTCTGAGTCCAACTTGCTGCCGATGACATTGGCCAATGGCAGCGTAGAGTTGCAAAATCCATCTGTGCCATGCTCACTATTTTCCCAGCATTGATTTTGCACTTTTAGACTTGCATTCCCAGGGGTAGTGTGGAGTCAAAACACAAGCACAGCCCCTTCCCTTTGTTCCGTTTCTGAAGGCAGGAGTCATCTGCTGACCTTTTTCTATCGGGGAATGTTTGCACCTGGCACATCCTCCCCTTAAGTCATCATTTTACAATTCTTAATTTTTTTAACATTCCCCTTTTTGTTTGTACCTATAGAGCTCATGTCTCTATAGTCAAGGGATTTGCTGCCAGCCAGTGTAGCTGTTACTAGGATTGGCAATCCTCCAGGATTGGCCTGGAGTCTCTGGGAATTGAAGGTCAATATCCAGGACTCTGCTGTGTGAAACCCTAGAGAAAAGTCATAGGGACATTAAAAATGATAGGATTTAAAAAAATTGTCTTTGAACATTTCAAAGGACAACACGGTAGCACTAATGGATAACACTGTGGCTTCACAGCACCAGGATTTCAGGTTTGATTCCCTGCTGGGTCACTGTCTGTGGGAAGTCTGCACGTTCTCCCCATGTCTTTGTGGGTTTTGTCCGGGTGCTCCGGTTTCCTCACACAGTCCAAAGATGTGCAGGCTAGGTGGATTGGCCATGATAAGGTTAGGAGGGGTTACTGGGTTACGGTGATAGGGTGGAAGTGACGGTACAGAATCGATGGACTGAATGGCCTCCTTTTGCGCTGTATGTTCTATGTTCTATGTTTTATTTCTCTTTACCTCATATTAAAATACTGGAAATGGGAGGAAAAAAGGTCAAGCATCATCCAATTGAGTAGTGAGTCTTTTTGCTTTCCAATTGGTAGAGGAAGGCCGTATGTCTGAAAAGTGATGTGTTGGCCAACAAGGGCTGGGGTGTGGGAGCAAGTCTTGTGATGAAACCTCCAGGAATGCATTTCATCACAGTTGACAACCAGACCCTCTACCGGGAAGTGCCAGCTACCCTGAGATGTAATTCTCTCCTTATTGAGTCTCCAGCTCATTGTGGCTTGGATCAGAGGCAAGCTCTGAATCTGTTACCTCCCTGTGGAACTCTTCATCACTATTCTGTGACTTGCCTACTGTTTTGGGGTCTTGATATAATTGAAAGATGCTGTAATGTTTGTGCATGGAGGAGTTGTTTTTGTAATGGGCTTCCTGTGAGTTCATGGCTCCCCTCGCGTGCCCCGCTGGGACTATAATTAACCTTCCAATTGTGCTGACATTGTTTGAGGAGTTTAATGGACAGAACAATTAATTCAAACATCATCACCATCTTTTGATCATAATGCACCTCTGTGGGTGAGGTCATTGCAAACCACAGGGAACATCGTATAAGCAATCTGGAGGCAGAAGCAAACATCAGTTTCAAAGTAATATATCTGAATTATTCATTGAACTGGGAAGTAAATTGCAGGAGGCACAGGACTGTATCTCAGGAGAAAGGATTCATAGAAAATTAGAATTTTCTTTTGTTTCATCTGACCTAGAGTGAACCCATTAAACTTAGTGCCAGAAACAGGCCTTTAGTGATATCATCTGTTTCTGTGCGATTTTCCTTATTACCTTTAATTTCCCTTTCTGATGCTCGGTTTCTATTTGGGAGGCAGTGCCTTACTGGGGTGGATGGCTTGATGGGTAGTTTTGCTGTTGGCACGTTGTAAAAAAAAATGAGTAAATGAGCCAGGAGTCTTTCCAACATTTAAGGACAGTAATCAGAAGCCAATGCTGTCCACATACTTTGGATAACAAGAGCTGAAACTCTATAAGTATCCCCTTCTTAACCCAGGAGCACTGTGCCTAATTGTGCCTCTCTTATCATGGCCTCTGTTAAGACAACAACTTATATTTATATAGCACCATTAACACAATAAACTATCCCAAGGTGCTTCACAGGGGCACTATGAAACAAAGTGTGACACCAAGCCACAAAAGCATATATTAGGTCAGATGACCAACGGCTTGAAAGAGGTACCAAAGAGAAAATGCTGGAAAATCTCAGCTGGTCTTGCAGCATCTGTAGAGGGAGAAAAGAGTTAACATTTTGAGTCCAGATGACCCTTTGTCAAAGCTAAACGACAGAAATATTTATACTGTGGGGTGAGAGAATGAATGATGAGTCATAGCCACAGGAAACAAGGGAACAGGAGTTCTCATAGCTACAGAAACCAAGGGAACAGAGTTCTTGAAAGAGGTAGGTTTGTAAGGAGTGTCTTAAAGGAGATAAGCAAGGTAGGGAGGCGCAGAGGTATCAAGAGGAAATTCCAGAGGTTGGGGCCAAGGCAGTAGAAGACATGGCCACCAATGGTGGAGCGATTAAAATTGTGGAGGCTCAAGATGCCACAATTAGGGGAGTACAGATATCTCAGAGGGTCAGGAGTTGGAAGGAATTACAGAGATTGGATGTGTGGGGCATTGGAGGGATTTGAAAGCAAAGCAAGGATTTTTATATCAATGTGTTTCTGATCAGGAGCCAATGTAAGTCAGAAAGTGTGGGGATGAAAGGGAAATAGGGCTTAGTGTGAGGAAAGGCACAGGCAGCAGAGTTTGGGATGATCTCGGGATAGAATCAGCAGACTTGATTCAGATACGGCTTCAAATGCAAGACTTTGGATTATGTACTGCACGGGGGCATTGCTGACATATAGTGAAATTCCTCAGAAAGTCTCCTAAAATATACATTTTCCCATTCATTGCCGTCAGACTTTCTCTGGAATTGAGTTAGGCTTTTCAGGCCTGATTTGTAAAACAAGCCTGTGCTGATTGATTGAGCTACTTGGCACAATCCTGCACATCTCAAATGAATAATTAATGACAACATCAATTTGTTTTTCATTCTTAGCCCAATTGCACAGCTATCACAAAAGGTGTGAAAAGCTTTGTGCTTCCCTGGACATTCTGTCACAGTTGTTTTGCATGACATAATTCTGTGTAGACAACTGCACAAAGAACTAGTGCTGATCTTTTTTCTATAAAATACAATTCCCTGCTGTCCATATCCTAACTTGTTCTAGGTCTAGTTTGGGCCCTCAAATTGGAGCTTCGGCGCCTCGAGCCTGCTCCACCATTCAATAAGATTATGACTGAACTGATTGTGGCCTTAACTCCACTTAAACACTAACAAACCTCTGAGAGACGAAATTCAACCTCATCTCTGCCTTCAATGGAAAACTCTTTATTTTGAATTTGTTCCCTTTAGTTCTAGATTGCAACATGAGGAAACATCTTCTTAGCATCTACCTTGTCAAGACCTTCATTGATTTCATAGAATTTACAGAGCAGAAGGAGGCCATTCAGCCCATCGAGTCTGCAGCAGCTCTTGGAAAGAGCACCATACCCAAGCCCACACTTCTACCCTATCCCCATAACCCAGTAACCCCACCCAACACTAAGGGCAATTTTGGACACTAAGGGCAATTTAGCAAGGCCAATCCACCTAACCTGCACATCTATAGGCAGGATGGTCTACATCTGAACCTGAGGGGCACCAATATCCTGGGGGGGAGATTTGTTAGTGCTCTTTGGGGGGGGTTTAAACTAATTCAGCAGGGGCATGGGAACCTGGATTGTAGTTTTGGGGTACGGGAGATTGAGAGTATAGAGGTCAGGAGCACAGATTTGACTTTGCAGGAGGGTGCCAGTGTTCAGGTAGGTGGTTTGAAGTGTGTCTACTTCAATGCCAGGAGTGTACAAAATAAGGTAGGGGAACTGGCAGCATGGGTTGGAACCTAGGACTTCGATGTTGTGGCCATTTCAGAGATATGGATAGAGCAGGGACAGGAATGGTTGTTGCAGGTTCCGGGGTTTAGGTGTTTTAGTAAGCTCAGAGAAGGGGGCAAAAGAGGGGGAGATGTGGCGCTGCTAGTCAAGGACAGTATTACGGTGGCGGAAAGGATGCTAGATGGGGACTCTTCTTCCGAGGTAGTATGGGCTGAGGTTAGAAACAGGAAAGGAGAGGTCACCCTGTTGGGAGTTTTCTATAGGCCACCTAATAGTTCTAGGGATGTAGAGGAAAGGATGGCGAAGATGATTCTGGAAAAGAGCGAAAGTAACAGGGTAGTTGTTATGGGAGACTTTAACTTTCCAAATATTGACTGGAAAAGATATAGTTCGAGTACGTTAGATGGGTCGTTCTTTGTACAATGTGTGCAGGAGGGTTTCCTGACACACTATGTTGACAGGCCAACAAGAGGCGAGGCCACATTGGATTTGGTTTTGGGTAATGAACCAGGCCAGGTGTTAGATCTGGAGGTAGGTGAGCACTTTGGAAACAGTGACCACAATTCGGTGACCTTTACGTTAGTGATGGAAAGGGATAAGTATACCCCGCAGGGCAAGAGTTATAGCTGGGGGAAGGGCAATTATGATGCCATTAGACATGACTTAGGATGTGTAGGTTGGAGAAGTAGGCTGCAAGGGTTGGGCACACTGGATATGTGGAGCTTGTTCAAGGAACAGCTATTGCATGTTCTTGATAAGTACGTACCAGTCAGGCAGGGAGGA
Organism: Scyliorhinus canicula; assembly: GCF_902713615.1. Lineage (NCBI taxonomy): Eukaryota > Metazoa > Chordata > Chondrichthyes > Carcharhiniformes > Scyliorhinidae > Scyliorhinus > Scyliorhinus canicula. The sequence goes on from NC_052146.1 coordinate 96,249,758, forward strand.
ATGGGTCGAGCGAGGGAACCGTGGTTTACCAAAGAAGTGGAATCTCTTGTTAAGAGGAAGAAGGAGGCCTATGTGAAGATGAGGCGTGAAGTTTCAGTTGGGGCGCTTGATAGTTACAAGGAAGCGAGGAAGGATCTAAAGAGAGAGCTGAGACGAGCAAGGAGGGGACATGAGAAGTCTTTGGCAGGTAGGATCAAGGAAAACCCAAAAGCTTTCTATAGGTATGTCAGGAATAAAAGAATGACTAGGGTAAGAGTAGGCCAGTCAAGGACAGTGGTGGGAAGTTGTGTGTGGAGGCTGAGGAGATAAGCGAGATACTAAATGAATACTTTTCATCAGTATTCACTCAAGAAAAAGATAATATTGTGGAGGAGAATGCTGAGACCCAGGCTATTAGAATAGATGGCATTGAGGTGCGTAGTGAAGAAGTGTTGGCAATTCTGGACAAGGTGAAAATAGATAAGTCCCCGGGGCCTGATGGGATTTATCCTAGGATTCTCTGGGAAGCCAGGGAAGAGATTGCTGAGCCTTTGGATTTGATTTTTATGTCATCATTGGCTACAGGAATAGTGCCAGAGAACTGGAGGATAGCAAATGTGGTCCCTTTGTTTAAAAAGGGGAGTAGAGATAACCCCGGTAACTATAGGCCGGTGAGCCTAACGTCTGTGGTGGGTAAAGTCTTGGAGAGGATTATAAAAGATACGATTTATAATCATCTAGATAGGAATAATATGATTAGGGATAGTCAGCATGGTTTTGTGAAGGGTAGGTCATGCCTCACAAACCTTATCGAGTTCTTTGAGAAGGTGACTGAACAGGTAGACGAGGGTAGAGCAGTTGATGTGGTGTATATGGATTTCAGTAAAGCGTTTGATAAGGTTCCCCACGGTCGGCTATTGCAGAAAATACGGAGGCTGGGGATTGAGGGTGATTTAGAGATGTGGATCAGAAATTGGCTAGTTGAAAGAAGACAGAGAGTGGTAGTTGATGGGAAATGTTCAGAATGGAGTTCAGTTACGAGTGGCGTACCACAAGGATCTGTTCTGGGGCCGTTGCTGTTTGTCATTTTTATAAATGACCTAGAGGAGGGCGCAGAAGGATGGGTGAGTAAATTTGCAGACGACACTAAAGTCGGTGGAGTTGTAGACAGTGCGGAAGGATGTTGCAGGTTACAGAGGGACATAGATAAGCTGCAGAGCTGGGCTGAGAGGTGGCAAATGGAGTTTAATGTGGAGAAGTGTGAGGTGATTCACTTTGGAAAGAATAACAGGAATGCGGAATATTTGGCTAATGGTAAAATTCTTGGTAGTGTGGATGAGCAGAGGGATCTCGGTGTCCATGTACATAGATCCCTGAAAGTTGCCACCCAGGTTGATAGGGTTGTGAAGAAGGCCTATGGTGTGTTGGCCTTTATTGGTAGAGGGATTGAGTCCCGGAGCCATGAGGTCATGTTGCAGTTGTACAAAACTCTAGTACGGCCGCATTTGGAGTATTGCGTACAGTTCTGGTCGCCTCATTATAGGAAGGACGTGGAAGCTTTGGAACGGGTGCAGAGGAGATTTACCAGGATATTGCCTGGTATGGAGGGAAAATCTTATGAGGAAAGGCTGATGGACTTGAGGTTGTTTTCGTTAGAGAGAAGAAGGTTAAGAGGTGACTTAATAGAGGCATACAAAATGATCAGAGGGTTAGATAGGGTGGACAGCGAGAGCCTTCTCCCGTGGATGGAGGTGGCTAGCACGAGGGGACATAGCCTTAAATTGAGGGGTAATAGATATAGGACAGAGGTCAGAGGTGGGTTTTTTACGCAAAGAGTGGTGAGGCCGTGGAATGCCCTACCTGCAACAGTAGTGAACTCGCCAACATTGAGGGCATTTAAAAGTTTATTGGATAAGCATATGGATGATAAGGGCATAGTTTAGGTTAGATGACCTTTAGTTTTTTTTTACATGTCGGTGCAACATCGAGGGCCGAAGGGCCTGTACTGCGCTGTATCGTTCTATGTTCTATGTTCTATCTTTGGACTGTGGGAGGAAACCAGAGCACCCGGAGGAAACCCATGCAGACACGGGGGGAATGTGCAGACTCCGCACAGACAGTTACCCAAGCCGAGAATTGAACCTGGGACCCTGGAGCTGTGAAGCAATTGTGCTAACCACTCTGCTACCGTGCATAAATCTTAAACATTTCAATAAAACACCCCTCATTCTTCTAAACTCCAACGAATATACAGCTCAGCTCGATTTAAAATATTTTACCCTTGTTTTCAAATCTATGGCCTCACTTCTCCCAATCGCTGTTGCCTCCACCAATCCTTCAATCCTCTGAGATCTCTGCGCTCCTCCAAATCTGGCCTCTTGAGCATCCCCAATTTTAATCACACCATCATTTGTGGCCATGCCTTCAGCTGTCGACGTCCCGAGCTCTGGAATTCCCTCCCTAAACTTCGCCAACGGTCTCTCATCTTTTAAGACACTCCTTAAAACCTACCCCTTTGACAAGAACATTTGTTCTAATATCTCCTTATGTAGCTCAATGTTAAATGTTGATGATACCCCTCCTGTGCAGTATCTTGGCATATTTCACTTTGTTAAAGGTGCTATATAAACATAACTTGTTGTTACTGTACACTGAGACTGCCAGATTAATGGTTTAGTCTGGTATTACCAAGCAGTGTTTGGTATGGGGTACCTTTCATGTTAAAATTGGGCAATTTCTGATAACCGGACTTATGCAGAAAAGAGTTGGTGACATTATGAAAGTTGAATGGATGAGAGTGAAGTCGCAGTCCTTCTCTGTGACAGTGGGGATAGAATCTACTCAAAGGCTCCCAGTAGTACTGCTTGTTCAAGAATGCTTGACAGCAGCTTGGGCTGGTCCCGTCTCTCTTAATATTTATTTTTTTCCTTTAGCCTCCCTTTCTATGCAGAATGTCTCACCTCTGCATAATATCATTTCCAGGAATCAAGGACTGGATTTTTGCAGACTCAGGAGGACTCCGTGGAACTTTGAAGGCTGGGACCTGATCCCAGAATTCCCGACACCATTCTTGGTGTCTCCAATTTTTAACATTGTCTTTTAAAGGTGGGGGTTGGTTCAGGTGGTGAACCTGCACCCTAGACCTGGCTGGGTCCATTGCGGGGACGGGCATGTCCTAGTCCTCCACAATTTCCAAGTAGTCGCGACAGCTTTTTAAAATGTTGTGGTTTCCATCACCTCAGAGATGTCGTGAACCATAGTCTGCAGGACTATTTGAAAGTTAAATTCCAAAGGTCCTCCTCATGCCCTCTTCCCAGGTACTAACCTTGGCTACTTATGCTCTCCATGACAAGGGATGCTCACCATGCATCCCTATGGCCTCTTATGCCCCCTAACCAACCTATGGCCATGCCCATTCACCTACTTTACACCGTATAGAACCAATGGGCACTTCAGTGATGGTAGAATGTGCCAAATACTTTTCAAAAAACAGTCATTCAGTAATAACTTTCCACTTTCTCAAAAAAAACATCTACAGGCCAATCAAAGTGTCAATCATCTGAACCATCTAAGGTGTCACTAACATTGGCTTCAAGCACTTGAACCCTCTTCACCCACTTCTGCACTGTAGATTCTCTATGATTCCATGATCTCATGAAAATAAGGATTGTGCAATTGACAGCATAGATCATAGACAGAGCTATCAATCAAGCGTGTTTTCCCAGGGGCTAAGATGTTTTAACAGGCTAATAGATTTCTGGACTCTCAACCAAGTCTAATTATATATTCTTGGTTGAGAGTCCAAAGGGGCATTAGAGTACCCGGACCCGGTACGCATGAATGAAAATTCCATCCTTCCTGGCACTTTCTCCTGAGTCAGACGGGCCGACACAGCAATTTGCCCGACTCCCGCTACCCACCTCAAAGATGAAAATCCAGCCCCAAGAGAGACTCATTGTGACGTCTTGTAGCATCAAACCATGATACAGGGACAGCACGGTGGCACAGTGGTTAGCACTGTTGCCTCACAGCACCGAGGTCCCAGGTTCGATCCCGGCCCTGGGTCACTGTCCGTGTGGAGTTTGCACATTCTCCCCGTGTCTGCGTGGGTCTCATCCCCATAACCCAAAGATGCGCTGGTTAAGTGGATTAGCCACGCTAAATTGTCCCTTAATTGGAAAAAATGAATTGTGTACTCTAAATTAATTTTTTTTAAACCATGATACATTGGTTTGTGTTGCTATCAAAGTTCCTCAACACTGTTTCCACTTTTCATTCAGAAGGAAAGATGGAATTGGTTGACGGCTCAATTATTTAGAAAAGAGAAGACTGAGGGCTGACTTGATGGAGGTCTTTGAGATTATGCAAGGATTTGCTTGAGTAGATGAAGAGATGTATTTAATTTCAAATGAGATCAGAGCTAGGGATCATAAAGACAGTTACTATCCAATAGCAAAGTCAGTTGAAACTTTGGCAAGAATTATCCAGCCTTTCACACCAGCAGGATCTCCCTGTCCCACCAATGTGAATGGAGATTTCAGTGGTTTGCCAACCCTATTGCAGGGAAACCCATGTTGGTGAGAGGGGGGGGGGCTGGAAAATTCCAGCCTTTTCTACCAGGGCAGTGATGGGAATGTGGACAACCGCAAGGAGTAGTTATGGTGAATAGTATGGAAGTAGTGAAAAGGAACCAAACTAAAAACATGAGGGAGAAAGGAATTTAAGGTTATGTTGGTGGCGTGTGATGAAGATGAGGGGGAGGAGGTTCATGTGGTGCATAAAACCATTATGGACCAGTAGGATCAAATGGTCTCTTTCTGTGCTTTATGTACGTTGTAGTAATTTATAACAGTATCTCGCACTACAAAATCAAAGACTTGAAATTTGTAACTAAGTTTAAGTGTGGTTGAGACTTTGCCCAAACCAGCTTGAAAGTGAGTGATTATTCAGTCGAGTTTTACTAAACATCTTTCCACAGTCCTCCTGTATTGGACACCCAAGGCCTGCATTCTGAGCAATATGGAAGCTGCCACGTACGGCTACCGTGTCAGTGCTTATTCTGTAATGTGGTGAGGCACCCATGTGTAGTCTTAAGAAACTGGGTCAAGTGACTCCTGCTAACATCAAGCAATAAGAAGGTGAATACATGTTTCATTTTTTATTGTGTCAGCTCCATTTAACCATTAACATTTTAGCTCTCCTCCTCAGCACTGACCCTTCTCTTTGTAACAATTTGGCAGTTGACCACCTGACAATTTGCTTCAAGCTAACCAATTCAGGGAATGCTCCAGAATAAGGACCTTTCATGGATTTCTTTCAGAACGATAACCCTGTATACATTCTGTATTGGATAAATGGGACAATGGCTCATTGGCCTTCACCTGGCAGGCTGACTCTGTATTTAAAGAAATATTGTCCCATTCATTCTGCCAGATGGTCATTGACCTGAATCTTTAACCTTCAATTTCTCCTGCCACAGGTACGTCCTCACCTGCCGATTGTATTGCCCAATTTGTATTCATAGTATCTTACAGCACGTATGGGGGCCATTCGTTCCATCATGCCTTGATAGCTCTTTGAAAGGGCTATTCAGTTAGTTCCACTCCCATGTCCTTGCCCCATAGCCCTGCATTTCTTTTCCTTCACAAGTATAAATCCAATTACCTTTTGAATGACGACGTTGGATTTGCTTCCACAACTCTTTCAGACAGCGTATTCCTGATCATAACAATTTACTGACCTGGAAAGAAATTCTCTTCAATTCACTTCTAGTTATTTTACCAATTGTCTTCAAGCCTCTAACCTTTGGTGACTGCTTGTCCTGCTCGTGGAGGCTGTTTCTTTTTATTTACTCTTATCAAGTCCCTTACTGATTTTAAACCATAGCTTTCTCTGCTCAATGGTCTCATTCTAGTATTATAATTAGCTTCGCCTACAGATCTTGTCAAGTAAGTTTGGGCACTAGACTATTTGGAAAGATGGAAATAATGAACTGGAGCTATTTCAACTATACTTCTCTTAAAATCCATTCAAACTTTTGCTTTCATCTTTTTTTTTCTGATCTGGGATTAATAAATAGAAGGACTGTTCAGAAAAAAATTACAGTTCAAGATCTTCTTTCTGAGTTTGGCTCATTGAAGCCCTTTTTAAAAAGCTGCATTTTGCACAATAGCTGTAGTGTTGATCAATGCAGAGCGGTTCCAACTCGAACTGCATTAAAATATTATAGTGCAAAACTGAGGTCAGAGCTTGACTACCTTATTTAGTGATGATGTGGAGATGATGCGGTGAGCACAGTAAGAAGTCTTACAACGCCAGGTTAAAGTCCAACACTTTTGAGTCCAACAGGTTAAAGTCCAACAGGACATCAATTCTCCTGGGGAAGGAGCAGTGCTCCGAAAGCTGGTGATTTGAAACAAACCTGTTGGACTTTAACCTGGTGTTGGAAGGCTACCTCTGTAGTGATCAGCAAGTACGACTATGCAGTGACATGAGGTTCCTGCTGAGCAGATATAGTGATAGGTTTATCTTGTAAACTATATGATCCCCAAACACACTTTTGCTTGGGGTTCCTGCAAGACAAGCACTGCCCTTGGGACCCAAGCAGATTAAGATTACCTGCTCCAGGAAGCCATGTTACATGGTTTTCATGGCCGCATTGTTAGTGCCATTAGGTTATTTCAACCTCAATGAGTCTCATCCTTGTTTTTAAATCCCTTCATTCCCCCGACATAACTCTGAAACCCCCTGTATTCTCCACGAATTCCGATTCAATTTTAATTGCTCCGCCATTGGCGACGGCTCTGCATTCAGTTGCCTTGGCCCTGAGCTGTGACGTTACCTCCCTGAATCTCTCTGTCACTCTGTCCTTTTACAAATATTAATTTATAGTATGTTGGCATCGCTGGCTAGTTCATCATTTATTGCCCATCCCTTATTGCCCCTGAGAAGGTGTTGGGGTGCCACCTTCTTGAACCGCTGCAGATCATTTGGTATAGGTACAATCACGTGCCGTTAGCGAGGGATTTTGACGGCGATATATTTGCAAATCAGGATGGTGTGTTACTTGGAGAGGACTTGCAGGTGGTGGTGTTCCCAGGCATCTGCTGTCCTTGACCTGCGAGGTGAGTTGCTGCAATGCATATGATGTTGATGGTCCACACTGCTGCCACTGTGTATCTTTTAAGATGATCATTAAAACCTATGGTTCTGACCAAGCGTTCAGCTGTCTTAATATTTCCTTATGTGGCTCGATAATAAAGAATGTTTTGATAACTCTCTTGTGTAGTTCGCAGGGATGTTTTGCTACATCAAAGGCACACTCTAAATGCAAGTGCTTATGAGAGACTTGGGTGCTAGTCGTAATGCCAGACTTTGAGTTACATCAGTATGAATAATTGATACCATCAGCAACAACACTACTACAGGCATCAGTGAATACTATAGGCTGAAAGGTCAAAAAGGTTCGACCATTTCACCCTTCCAAGGTGGAATAGTGAGGATCATGTTTTAGGATCATGGGCGGAATTCTCCGCAAGGCCCAACGCCGTTGTGCAACCCGGAGAGGTTCATGACGGCGTCGGAGGCCGCTCCTGGCCCCCTATTCCCCCCCCCCCCCCGGGGGGCTAGGAGGGCCGTGCCGTAAATCTCGGCCACCGGGCCTTGTCGCTGGCGTCAATGCCCGGGGCGCCGAGAATGACGCGGCCGGCGCGCCTAATGACTTTAGCCGCGCATGCGCAGGTTGGCTGGCTCCCACCCGCGCATGCGCGGCTGACGCCACGACGGCTGACGGCTCCAACCCACGCATGCGCGGTGGCCGTCTTCCCCTCAGCCGCCCCGCAAGACGTGGCGGCTTGATCTTACGGGGCAGCGGACGGGAAAGAGTGCGTCCCTTTGAGACGCCGGCCCGACGATCCGTGAGCACCGATCGCGGGTCAGTCCCCTCCCGATCACGGTCGTAGTGCCCACTCCCCTCTTCGCCCCCCACAAGCCACAAACCAGGTATTGGTGCCATGTACACGGCGGCAGCGACCAGGTGTGGTTGCTGCCGGCGTGAACCGGTCGGGAACGGCAGGCCGCTCGGCCCATTCGGGTCGGCGATTCACGGCGGCCTGCGATTCTCCGAGAGGCGTGTCCCAAAACGCGGCACGCCACTTTGGGGGGGTGGGAGTTTCGCGGGGGGTGCCAGAGTGGCCCTCCCGCGATTCTCCCACCCGTCGTGGGAGCGGATAATCGCGCCCCATGTTTTCAAACTTTTTTCCCGCTACCCACTTTTACCAACTGGCCCCCACAGTGGCCTGTCCCGCGATCAGGGCCCATCGATCTGTGGGCGGGCCTGTGCCGTGGGGGCACTCTTTCCCTCCACGCCGGCCTCTGTAAGGCTCCATGATGGCTGGCGCGGAGAAGAAACTCCCTGTGCATGTGCAGGAAACACACCGGCGGTTCTGCGTATGCGCCAGAAGACGGCGGCAGTCCTGCGCATGCGCCAATACGCGCTGGCCGGCGGTGGCCCTTCGCCGCCGGTTGGTGCGGCGCCAACCCCTCCATCACCGACCTAGCCCCCGGAAGTGCGGAGGATTCCGCAACTTCCGTGCGGTCTGATGCCGGAGTGGTTCGCGTGCTCTTGGCGCCGATACGGGCCGCCCCGCCATTTGCGGGAGAATCCCGCCCAAGATGTTTGTCCTCTAACACGCCATGCTAAGTCTTCAAATGCCATTGAAGTTTGCCACTAATTTCCTGCATATAACACACATTGGCATTACATCCTGATTTGCATTGGCACAATTAACAAAGCCAGACCTCAAGAAAAGATTTCTATACTGTTTTGTTCCCGATTTCAGCTTTTTCTTAGTAGGCTGTTCACTAGAGATCCTAAAACTCTGTATACAGCTCACACTAGCATTTCCCTGTCTATCCATGGACTCTCCTATGCAGCTCTCTCCAGATGTTGAGATCGCTGGATTTTTGATCTCTCAGAGAATCACAGTATATGGGGAGTGGGCAGAAGAGTGGATAATCAGCCATAAGCATACAGAATAATGGAACAGGTTCAAGGTGCTGAATGGTCTACTCCTGCTCCTGTTTCTTCTGTGCTTATTTTGGCACTTGATCAGGTATTTTAAATTGAAGATTTGAATCAAGGCCAAAGTCATCTTAATTCCCAAAGTTTAGCTCATGTATATTTTTTACATAAATTCTGACAAAATGGAATTCCATTTTGGACTCCAGAGGTATTTTGCTCACCCGTCCACCAGTTTCCTTGACTTTCCAGAATTGTACTAACCATTCCCATTCTTTATCAAAGAATCGCAGAATCCCTTACAGTGTAGGTGGCTATTCGGCCCATCAAATCTGCACCTACCCTCTGAAGGAGCAGCCAAGATCACTCCCCTGTCCTACGCCAATAGCCCCTTAACCAAACCTACACATCCTATTTTGGACACCAAGGGGTAGTTTATCATGTTCAATCTACTTAACCTGCACATCTTTGGACTATGGGAGGAAACCAGAGCACCCTGAGGAAATCCACGCAAACACTGAAATGTGCAGACTCCTCACAGTCACCCAAGGCTGGAATTGATCTCGGGTCCTAGGTGCTGTGAGGCAGCAGTGCTAGCCACACCACTGGATTAGATTTTCCTCAGCTACACTGTTTAGGTTCACGTTTGTTATTTTAAAATTCTTGACCTCATTTGCAAATTCCTCCACAGTGTCCCCATCTCTGTACCTTCTTCCAGCTTTAGAGCCCTCTGCGATTTCTGCATCTCTCCAATTCTGGTGTCCTGCGCACCCTCAATTTTAATAACTTCACAATTGGCGCCGTGCGTTCTGGTGTCTGCTCTGGGATTCCTCCCCTAATCCTCTTTGCCTCTCTATACCACTCTCCTTTGATTTGTTTCTGAAACTTTACCTTTTGGTCACCTTCCTGTCTTGGTGCTGTTTTTGTCAGATTATGTGCTTGTGAAGTACCTTGGGACATTTTACCATGTTAAAGGTGCAATATACATGCAAGATACTAGAGTCTGTTTGGCACTTCTCATACCTTGGCAGCCACCTCTCTCAAAAAGGTTTGTGTTGACTCGGAGATCCAGCACCCGATCAGCTGCACCAGCACAGCCTTCAGCAAACTATAGCAGCGAGTGTTTGACAAACAAGTCAACAGAAGTGCTCAGGTACAGAGCATTTGTTATCGGCACACTCCTGTACCGCAGTGAGGCCTGGATCTGTATCAGCAACATAAAGGTCCACGTTCTCCGGATTCAATGGGAGGACTGTTGAACAAACTCTACTGTCCATCCTGAAGCCAGCTCCACAAGCATTCAGGCAAAACCTCTTCAGAATCAACTTCAATGGACTGGTCACTGTGTCCAGATGGCCGAAAACTGTCCCCTAGTTTCTCAACTCTCAAATGGTCAAATTCTATAATATTACAAAGAACAAAGAACAAAGAAAAGTACAGCATAGAAACAGGCCCTTCAGCCCTCCAAGCCTGTGCTGACCATGCTGCCCGTCTAAACTAAAATCGTCTACGCTTCCGGGGTCCGTATCCCTCTATTCCCATCCTATTCATGTATTTGTCAAGATGTCCCCTAAACGTCACTATCGTCCCTGCTTCCAACACCTCCTCGGCATCGAGTCCCAGGCACCCAATACCCACTGCGGAAAAAAACTTGCCTCGTACATCTCCTCTAAACCTTGTACCTCACACCTTAAACCTATGCCCCCTAGTAATTGACCCCTCTACCCTGGGAAAAAGTCTCTGACTATCCACTCTGTGGAAGGCAGTGCAGGTGTCCCCTGCGGTCATCTCCCTCCAAAACAGGTATACCGTTTTGGATACTGTTGGGGGAGATGACTCACCAGGGGAAGGCAGTAGTAGCCAGGCTCATGGCACCGTGGCTAGCTCTGCTGCACAGAAGGGCGGGAAAAAGACTGGCAGGGTTATAGTCATAGGGGATTCAATTGTAAGGGGAGTAGACGAGACTCCCGAATGGTATGTTGCCTCCCGGGTGCTCGGGTCAGGGAAGTCTCCGATCGGCTGCAGGACATACTGAAGGGGGAGGGTGAACAGCCAGTTGTCGTGGTGCACATAGGCACCAACGATATAGGTAAAAAAAGGGATGAGGTCCTACAATCAGAATTTAGGGAGTTAGGAGATAAGTTAAAAAGTAGGACCTCAAAGGTAGTAATCTCAGGATTGCTACCAGTGCCACGGGACAGTCAGAGTAGAAATTCAAGAATAGTCAGAATGAATACGTGGCTTGAGAGATGGTGCAGGAGGGAGGGGTTCAGATTTTTGGGACATTGGAGCCGGTTCTGGGGGCGGTGGGACCATTACAAACATCAGTGGTCTACACCTGGGCAGGACTGGAACCAATGTCCTAGGGGGTGCTTTTGCTAATACTGTTGGGGAGGTTTTAAACTAATGTGGCAGGGGGATGGGAACCAGATTAGGAAGTTAGAGGTCAGTAAAGAAGCAGCAACTAAAGCCAGTAAGGTACGAGACAATAAACTCAATGTGACTAAGGGGAAGAGTAGACAGGGAAGAGATGATGAACGCAAAGGTGGTCTGAGGTGCATTTGTTTTAATGCGAGAAGTGTAGCAGGTAAGGCAGATGAACTCGGGGCTTGGATCAGTACCTGGGAATATGATGTTATTGGTATTACTGAGACTTGGTTGAGGGAAGGGCAGGACTGGCAACTGAATATCCCCGGGTATAGATGCTTCAGGAGGGATAGAGAGGGAGGTAGAAGGGGTGGAGGAGTTGCATTACTCGTCAGAGATGATATCACAGCTGTGATTAAGGAGGGCACGATGGAGGATTCGAGCACTGAGGCAATATGGGTGGAGCTGAGAAATAGGAAGGGTGCAGTAACATTGTTGGGACTTTACTACAGGCCTCCCAAAAGCGAGCATGAAGTAGAGGTACAAATATGCAAACAGATTATAGAAAAATGTAGGAGCAATAGGGTGGTTGTGATGGGAGATTTTAACTTCCCCAACATTGAATGGGATTCGTGTAGTGTTGGAGGTGTAGGTGGAGCAGAGTTTGTAAGGATCATCCAGGAGAGTTTTTTAGAGCAGTATGTAAATAGTCCAACTCGGGAAGGGGCCATACTGGACCTGGTATTGGGGAATGATCCCGGCCAGGTGGTTGATGTTTCAGTCGGTGATTACTTTGGGAATAGCGATCACAATTCCGTAAGTTTTAGAATACTCATGGACAAGGACAAGAGGGGTCCGAAAGGAAAAGTACTAAATTGGGGAAAGGCAGAGTATAACAAAATTCGGCAGGAACTAGGGAATGTGGATTGGAAGCAGCTGTTTAAGGGTAAATCCACATTTGAAATGTGGAAGTCTTTTAAGGAAAGGTTGATTAGAGTGCAGGACAGACATGTTCCTGTGAAAATGAAAGATAGAAATGGCAAGATTAGGGAACCATGGATGACGGGTGAAATTGTGAGACTAGCTAAGATGAAAAAGGAAGCATAGGATCGAGGCAACTCAAAACTGATGAAGCTTTGGAGGAATATCGGGAAAGTAGGACGAATCTCAAACGCGCAATAAAGAGGGCTAAAAGGGGTCATGAAATATCTTTGGCTAACAGGGTTAAGGAAAATCCCAAAGCATTTTATTCATATGTAAGGAGCAAGAGGGTAACTAGAGAAAGGATTGGCCCACTTAAAGACAAAAGAGGGAATTTATGCGTGGACTCAAAGGAAATGGGTGAGATTCTTAATGAGTACTTTGCATCGGTATTCACAAAGGAGAGGGACAAGATGGATGTTGAGGCTAGGGATGGATGTTTAAATACTCTCGGTCAAGTTGTCATACGGAAGGGGGAAGTTTTGGGTATTCTGAAAGACATTAAGGTGGACAAGTCCCCAGGACCGGATGGGATCTATCCCAGGTTACTGAGGGAAGTGAGGGTCGAAATAGCTGGGGCCTTAACAGATATCTTTGCAGCATCCTTGAGAACGGGTGAGGTCCTGGAGGACTGGAGAATTGCTAATGTTGTCCCTTTGTTTAAGAAGGGTAGCAGGGATAATCCAGGGAATTATAGACCTGTGAGCTTGACGTCAGTGGTAGGCAAACTGTTGGAGAAGATACTGAGGGATAGGATCTATTCACATCTGGAAGAAAATAGACTTATCAGTGATAGGCAGCATGGTTTTGTGCAGGGAAGGTCATGTCTTACAAACCTAATAGAATTCTTTGAGGAAGTGACAAAGTTAATTGATGAGGGAAGGGCTGTAGATGTCGTATACATGGACTTTAGTAAGGCGTTTGATAAGGTTTCCCATGGCAGGTTGATGGAAAAAGTGAAGTCATATGGGGTTCAGGGTGTACTAGCTAGATGGATAAAGAACTGGCTGGGCAACAGGAGACAGAGAGTAGTGGTGGAAGGGAGTGTCTCAAAATGGAGAAGGGTGACTAGTGGTGTTCCACAGGGATCCGTGCTCGGACCACTGATGTTTGTAATCTACATAAATGACCTGGAGGAAGGTATAGGTGGTCTGATTAGCAAGTTTGCAGATGATACTAAGATTGGTGGAGTTGCAGATAGCGAGGAGGACTGTCAGAGAATACAACAAAATATAGATAGATTGGAGAGTTGGGCAGAGAAATGGCAGATGGAGTGCAATCCAGGCAAATGCAGGTGATGCATTTTGGAAGATCAAATTCAAGAGCGGACTATATGGTCAATGGAAGGGTCTTGGGGAAAATTGATGTGCAGAGAGATCTGGGAGTTCAGGTCCATTGTACCCTGAAGGTGGCAACGCAGGTTGATAGAGTGGTCAAGAAGGCATACAGCATACAGCCTTCATCGGACGGGGTATTGAGTACAAGAGTTGGCAGGTCATGTTACAGTTGTATAGGACTTTGGTTTGGCCACATTTGGAATACTGCGTGCAGTTCTGGTCGCCACATTACTAGAAGGATGTGGATGCCTTGGAGAGGGTGCAGAGGAGGTTCACCAGGATGTTGCCTGGTATGGAGGGTGCTAGCTATGAAGAAAGGTTGAGTAGATTAGGATTGTTTTCGTTGGAAAGACGGAGGTTGAGGGGGGACCTGATTGAGGTCTACAAAATTATGAGAGGTATGGACAGGGTGGATAGCAACAAGCTTTTCCCAAGAGTGGGGGTGTCAGTTACAAGGGGTCACGATTTCAAGGCGAGAGGGGGAAAGTTTAAGGGAGATGTACGTGGAAAGTTTTTTACGCAGAGGGTGGTGGGTGCCTGGAATGCCGCTTTACCAGCGGAGGTGGTAGAGGCGGGCACGATAGCATCATTTAAGAAGCATCTAGACAGGTATATGAATGGGCGGGAACAGAGGGAAGTAGACCTTGGAAAATAGGAGACAGGTTTAGATAAAGGATCTGGATCGGCGCAGGCTGGGAGGGCCGAAGGGCCTGTTCCTGTGCTGTAATTTTCTTTGTTCTTTGTTCTCTTTGTTCTTTGTCTATGCCCCTCATAATTTTGTAGACCTCCATCAGGTCGTCGCTCAACCTCCTTCGTTCCAGTGAGAACAAACCAAGTTTATTCAACCTCTCCTCATAGCTAATGCCCTCCATACAAGGCAACATCCTGGTAAATCTCTTCTGCAAGCCCTTTACTTTACTTCACTTCATTTTAAAACTCTCCGTAAAGGGCATCAACATTGACATTAATGATTGGGAGGAGTTTGTTACCAATCATTCAGAATGGCGACAGCTTGTCCATTGAGCTGTAGCACACTTTGAGTCACGATGTCTCAATGATGAGGCAGAGCGGCAACACAGAAGGAAAGAAAAGAAAAGAAATCCCTGTACTCCAGATCCCACAGCCCCGTAATGATGTCTTGCCCCATGTATCAGTGGTTGAGAATCAGCCTGTTCAATCACATGACAGAAACAAGGATACATGACAGAAATGCAGGGCAATGAGTAGATGCCATCCTTGAATGAAGGGACAGCCATTGGATGATGGGTGCAAATTGTTGTTGCTTATACAGTTTAATCACACATTTGTAATGTGAGGTAAAGGATCCCATTGTATTTCAAGCCCTGGTTCAAGGTGTTCCTTGTACTGTACAATTACAATGCATGAGCTTGCCTGTCATATAAGATAAGGGTTAACACTGAATATGTAAATTTATAGCCTACATCATCAGTGATATAAGATAGCATGATAACAGGGCATGAAAATAATTAGTTAGAACATGGTGTAGAGACAGCCTTGTAAATAGCTAGCAAAATATCAAATAATTCCTCCAGCCTTTTCTGCGAGTCCAGTCTAGCTGCTAGACTGGGTCTGCAACAGGAGGTGAGGGAACCAAGAGGAAAAACATACTTGACCTCATCCTCGCTAACCTGCCTGCTGCACATGTATCTATTCATGACAGCATTGGTCGGAGTGATTACTGCACTGTCCTTGTGGAGACAAAGTCCCGTCTTCACATTGAGCATACTCTTCACCTTTTGTGTGGCACTAACACATGCTAAATGGAATAGACTCAGAACAGATCTAGAAACTCAAGACTGGGCATCCATGAGGCGCTGTGGGTCTTCAGCAGAATTGTACTCAGCCACAATCTGTAACCTCATGTCCCGACATATCACCCATTCTATTATTACCACCAAGCCAGAGAATCAACCCTAGTTGAATGAAGAGTGCAGGAGGGCATGCTAGGAGCAGCACTAGGTAGACTGAAAAGGTATCAACCTGGTGAAGCTACAACATAGGACTACTTGATTGCCAAATAAAGAGGTTGCAAGCGATAGACAGAACTAAGCAATCCCAAAACCAATGGATCAGTCCTAGGGGCGGCACGGTGATGCAGAGGTTAGCATTGCTGCCTCATGGCACCAAGGAGCTGGGTTTTATCCCGGCCCCGGGTCACTGTCTGTGTGAAGTTTTCACATTCTCCCAGTCTCCGTAAGAGTCTCATCCCCACAAACCCAAAGATGTGGAGCGGAATTCTCTGCTCCCCACGTGGTGTGGGAGAATCGTGGGAGGGCCTCCTGACATTTTTTATGCCCCCCCAGCGATTCTCCCCCCCCCCCCCCCACCCGGTGGGAAAAATCGGCGCTCGCCGTTTTTCACGGCGAACGGCGATTCTCCGAGCCCGATGGGCCGAGCGGCCAGCCCTTCACGGCCGTTTCACCATGGCAGCAACCACACCTGGTCACTGCATTTGTGAAATGGGCGGCAGATGCCCGTTTGGGGCATCCAGGGGCTCGATTGGCACGGGAGCACCACGACTGTGCTCGTGAGGGGACAGGCCCGCGATCGGTGCCCACCAGTCGTCCGGCCAACGTCCAAAACAGACGCACTCTTTCCCCTCCGCCGCCCGGCAAGATCAAGCCGTCACGTCTTGCCGGGCGGCTGAGGAGAAAGATGGCCACCGCGCATGCGCAGTTCACGCCGTCTGCGCGATTAAGTCATCCGCGCATGCGCGGGTTGGAACCGGCAACCCGCGTATGCGAGGATGACCTCACAAATGCGCCGTTTTGCGCGTCATTTCCGGCGCAACGAGGTCGCGGCCGGGAAAGACGGAGGCCCGCTCCTAGCCCCTGGGTGGGGGTGAATTAGGTGCGGGGAGCAGGCCCCGAGGCCGTCGTGAACCTCGGCCGATTTCACGACGGCCATCCCGATTTTTATCGGGAGCGGAGAATACCGCCCGTGCAGTGTAGGTAGATTGACCACGCTAAGTTGGCCCTTAATTGATAAAAAGATGAATTGGGTACTGTAAATTTATACTAAAAAAATAATCTCCGCAGTCCTGCCGTATCCAGTTGTGAATGGTGGTGGACAATTACACAGCTCACTGGAGGAGGAGGAGGCTCCACAAATATCCCCATCCTCAATGATGGAGGAGCCCAGCACACCAGTGCAAAAGACGAGGCTGAATTATTCGCAATAATCTTCTTCTAGAAGTGCTGAGTGGATGATCTATCTCAGCCTCCTGAAGAGGTCTCCAAATTCCAGTCTTCATCCAATTCAATTCACATCACGTGATATCAAGACGGGGTTGACGACACTGGATACTGCAAAGGCTACGGGGCCTGTCATTATTCTGGCAGTAGTACTGGAAACTTGTGCACCAGAACTTACTGCATCTCTAGCCAAACTGTTCCAGTACAGCTGCAACACTGGCAACTACCCGGCAATGTGGAAAATTGCCCAGGTATGTCCTGTTCCCAAAGAACATAGAACATAGAACATTACAGCGCAGTACAGGCCCTTTAGCCCTCGATGTTGCGCCGACCTGTGAAACCAATCTAAAGCGCATCTACACTATTCCATTATCGTCCATAGGTCCTTCCTGGCTAACTTGTAACTCTCAAGAGCCCTAACTGAACCTTCACGTCTCATCTTTACATAAGCCTCCTTCCTCTTGACAAGTGATTCAACTACTTTAGTAAACCATGATTCCCTCGCTCGAGCACTTCCTCCCTGCCTGACAGGTACACACTTATCAAGGACACGCAGTAGCTGTTCCTTGAACAAGCGCCACATTTCAATTGTGCCTATCCGCTGCAGTTACCTTCCCATCCTAAGTCTTGCCTCATCACATCATAATTGCCTTTCCCCCAGCTATAACTCTTGCCCTGCGGTATATACCTATCCCTTTCCATCGCTAAAGTAAACGTAACCGAATTGTGGTCACCGTCACCAAAGTGCTCACCTACCTCCAAATCTAACACCTGGCCTGGCTCATTACCCAGTACCAAATCCAATATGGCTTTGCCTCTTGTTGGCCTATCTACATACTATGTCAGGAAACCCTCCTGCACACATTGACAAAAACTGACCCATCTAAAGTACTCGAACTATAGCGTTTCCAGTCAATATTTGGAAAGTTTAAGTCCCCCATAACAACTACCCTGTTACTTTCGCTCCTATCCAGAATCATCTTTGCAATCCTTTCCTCTACATCTCTGGAACTTTTCGGAGGCCTATAGAAAACTCCCAACAGGGTGACCTCTTCTTTCCTGTTTCTAACCTCAGCCCATACTATCTCAGTAGACGAGTGCTCATCAAAAATCCTTTCTGCCCTCGTAATACCGTCCTTGACTAACAATGCCACACCTCCCCCTCTTTCACCACCTTCCCTGAGCTTACTGAAACATCTAAACCCCGAAACATGCAACAGCCATTCCTGTCCCTGCTCTATCCATATCTCCGAAATGGCCACAACATCGAAGTCCCAGGTACCAACCCATGCTACAAGTTCACCCACCTGATTCCGGATGCTCCTGGCGTTGAAGTAGACACACTTCAAACCAGCTGGACAAATCCAACGCAGTAAATTCTCTACTCTCAATCATCAACAAAGTGATGGGAGGAATCATCAAAAGTGCTATCAGATGGCACTGACATAACAATAACCTGCTCACTGACACTCAGTTTGGTTCTGCCAGGGTCACTCAGCTTCTGACCTCATTACAGCCTTTGTTCAAACATGGACTAAAGAGATGAACTCCAGTGTTGATGTGAGACTGACTGCTCTTGACATCAAGGATGGATTGAGGTTAATTGTCTTCAGAGTCGATCTTTGCTTAAGTAAAATAAAAAAATTTTGGCAAACATGGTATTCTGGATCTTGTCATTACAGACAATGGTCCAGTTTGTGAATGAAGGGTTCAAGAAATTTACAGAAGATTTTGGATTTGTCCACACAACTAGTTTACCCAGTTACCCACAAACAAATGGTGAGACGGAAAGAGAAGTCAGAACAATCAAAGCTTTGTTGAAAAATAATATTATCAACATTGCTTAGTTGAACTACCATTCCACACCACTACAGAATGGATTAGCTCCTTCAGAACTACTGATGGGAAGAAGATGATTCACACAACTTCCTGTTCTTCCACATATGCTCATGCCGTGTTCAGAAATTCTGACACTGAGAGAGTAAGGGAGAAGAAGGGTGAGTATCATGCAAATCGGACAAAGGATTCCAGTCATTAACAAAGAGTGCACAAGGGTGGCACAATGGTTAGCACTGCTGCCTCACAGCACGAAGGATCCGTGTTCGATTCCGGCCTGGATGACTGTGTGTAGTTTGCACGTTTTCCCCTTGTCTGCATGGGCTTCTTCCAAGTGCTCTGATTTCCTCCCACAGTTCAAAAGATGTGTAGGGTAAGTGGCTTGCCATGCTAAATTGCCCCTTAGTGTCCAAAGATGTGCAGGTTAGGTGGGTTTATTGGGTTTCTGGGATAGAGAGGGGGAGTGGGCCTGGGTGAAGCGCTCTATCGGAGGTTTGCTGTAGACTTGAAGAGCCAAATGGCCTCCTTATGCACTGTAGGAATTCTATGGATTCTAAGTTACCAGAACCCCAAACAACTTAACCAACCTGGATTAGAGACCGGAATAGAGAAGGCAGGGAAAGACACAAAGGCCAAGATCTGGTTGAAACAGGTATTGGTGTTGTAAGACTTCTTACTGTGGTTGAAACAGAGAATGGGATACTGAGAATGTATGGAAGACATCAATCGAATTGATTAACTATCCAGATAATCAGGAAGACAAACTGAACAGAGAACCAATACGTTCTGAGGATTCATAAGGTACAGAATTCACAAGAGAACGTGTAGAAACTGCATTCTTTGCAACCTCAGAGAAAACTCCAAACAAAGTTGGGAGATTGGCGAAACCAACGCAGTGCTTATCGCTGTAAACCAGAGATGAAGACGAAGGCTTTGCAGGGAGGTGTTGAATATCGTAAAATGTATTTATTGAATTAGAGACTTAGGGGGGAGATGAAATATAAAGTGTTTACTCTTGATTGTGTAAATATATAGGGCGCGATTTACCGCTGTGTCCTGCCGGAACTGGGATGGACCTGGCCAGTAGATCCCGCGAGAGGTCTCTTCCGGAATTCTCAACAGTCATTATGTCCCGCGAAATACCAGGGTACCAGGCTGACAGTGCCAAGGTGCCTGGGTGGCATCAGCAATGCCAGGGTGCCACCATGTCCAGCTACCAATGTAATGGCCATTGGGAATCTCGCGGGATGTACCGGCTGCGTCCCATCCCTATTCCGGCGGGACGAGGCCGATAAATTCCACCCAGAGTTTGTTCATTGTGTGGCCTCCAGTCTCATCTGTATGTCCAGGATCACAACGTTCACATACTAGACCATAGATAACAATAACTAACTGCTAATGAAACAGCACAAATCTCATTGTTGCTATAAAACAATTTCCCCAACCCCCAACATGTGTCCAAACATTTTGCCTCAGTAGGCTTTAGAAAATGCGAGTCCCTATTTAATGAAAGAAGATCTGACCTTATAGCAACTTACATCTGTATAGTGCTGTACCACAGCAAAATATCTTAAGGTGCTTCATTGGCATGCAACTGGACAAAAATGGCACTAAGCCAAGGCAGGCCACAGGAGCACAGGTGACCACAAACTTGATCAGAGGGGTAGATTTTTAGGAGTGTCTTAAAGGATGAGGGAGTTGGTGGGATAGCTTAGGGCCCAGGCCAGGTATGGCTGCCAATGTTGGGTGAATGCTTATGAGTCTGTGTGGCTGGTAAGGAGTCTCACTTATCGATATTGCACCCAGGCACCCATGGAAAAAGTACACGTCATCATTCCCGCCATGTTGTCAATGCGTGGAGGGGCCCTTTTGGTGGCACTGCCACCTCATAAGTTACCCGTACAATTTTTGAACAAAAGATCAAATAGGTTTTCTTCTTTGATTATAAAATAGTATGATTTTGATGTACAAAATGTCCTGCTCCATTGTGTACATTTATATATTTGATACAGACTTGGAAAGGGCCTGTTGGGATATATATTGTACTCGGCAGTGCTTTCTTCAATTTTAGTTATCTGTTGATCAATCATCTGTGTAGAGTTTCCTCAAGTATTGTAATTACTTCCTGTTAGGCCTTCCGCCCTTGTCACACTTTATTGCAACACCCTCTAAAACAGTGCCCATTCCCATTGAGCCGAGAGAAAACTGCTTGGAAATATGTGGTTAATTAGGTGACCATCAAATTGTTGTCTTTAGTGATAACTGATCAATTCCAGACTCTTGACTTTAACTCTTAAATTCGTTCCATCTGGGATGAAAATTCATCGGATGTCTCATACACCTCAACCTGATGAGGCAGAGAGAATTAGTGGGGGTGGGGGGGGGGGGGGGGGGGGGGAGGGGAAATAAAGCAGCCTTTGGACACCAAGCGGGTCGCTCAGAATTTTCCAGAACTGGAACTGCTGACCATCAGCAGTTGTGCCGTCAGCCACCAACGCCCTAAACTCTGGTCTTCTCTCCCTGAAATTCTCTGTCTCTCTCTCTCTCTCTCTCTCTCATCTCCCCTTTTTTGAATGTGACTGAAAACCAAATCAATCTGACCCTTTAGTAGCCAACAGTGCGCCCCACCCTGACCCATCAACCTCCCCTCCTCTCTCTCTCTCCCCCCCCCCCCAAACTCTCCCTCATCCTCACAGCACCCCAGATATTCTACAAAATGGCTTCTGGAAAAATATAGACACTGTTAATCATTAACTGTCTATCAAGAAAGGAACATGGTGCATTTTAATAAGGTTGAATCGCGGTGGGTATATTTGATCTTCTAGTCATAATGATTTTTTTTTGTCTTTCTTTGAATTTCAAAATAGCCCCCGCCCTGTGCTTTATAGACTAAACAAGAAAGCTGTGGGTAGTCAGGAGAAGTAAATGAAATCCATTACTGCACATTCTGACCTCTATTGACCTCCCGAGGTGAAAGGCAAGAGTAGAATACTGGAGAAGTAGGTTCAATAAACCTCTTGACATCAAAGTCTTTAATGGGGCTGGCAAAGAAGAAATAGACACCAATGATTAGGATTAAGGTGGCATTTCCATGGTAACCCCTTTATTTTACTGAATGCCTTATTGTAGTTAAGTACCATGTTTCCTTCCAAGGCCCTAATTGATCCTCACTCATCTTGTTTACAGCGAAATAAAAAAAGTGAAAAGGTAATTAAATGAAGGAGAAATATCCACTGTGAGGAGGGTTTGTGAATTTTTAACCGCACTTTGTCCAGCTGCTTACAGCCTGGACTCCATCACTTCCCACTGTCAATTTGCTTTTTACAGCATGTCGAAGTTGTGTTAATAAGACTTCGCCCTGAAGCTACTTCCAGACATCAGACTACATTAGCTGCCATGCAGTTAATTTCACAGATTGGGTTGCAAACACCATCTGAAATCATCAGTGTATAAAGTGGGTCGAAAGATGTCCAGCTCCCCTCTTCCCATTTCATTTTATCTTTACCAGAACAGAACTGAACCTAATAATTATGGCTGATGTGAAGTGGGAAGTAATCTCATGAGATTCAGTCTCATTCAGGGACATATTCGGCACGTGATTACTTCTGCCCAGTTGCATTGCTAAGCAAGCAGGAGTGTTCAAAGACAGCGATACTGTGACAGACTTTGGCTGCTGTTAACATTATGGACTGGATTCACTGCATCAGTCACAGGAATAACCAAACTATTACCTGGAATCACAAGATTGCTGCACGTGCAAATGTTTCTATTTGGATGGAACTTTACACCAATCGTACTTTACTTCTTTTGAAAGCATGACTAAAGCATCCCTAAACTCATGGAGGTCCTTTGGATTCCCATAGTATGGTTTCCATACAGGTTTGGTACTGCCACGGGAGTAGTGCTCCATGTCAAGTCAGGACCTCATTCCAGAGTTAGACTAGCACTATGGTGGTAAAGAAGCACCGCAAGAATGGCAAAACAACAGCCCTCAGTTGTGCCCAGGGTGGTTGGCATTGAGAAGTTTGCATGATGTTAGGTCACTCAAGTTGTGGCTATCACTGACATTGCCTCATGTCACTGTATGGTGGTTGACAATAAACATCCACTTTTATTCATCAACAGCGCATAGTGTGTACTAGCTACAGGATGAACGGCAGCAATGCACCTAGGCACGAGGGGACCTCCCAAAAACCCATTCTCTACAATCTAATAAGATATGTGCCGCAGATGCATGAGAGCGCCTTCAAGTTCCCCTTCAAGTCACATACCCTTCTGACCTGGACACATAGCAACCAATCCTTCATGGTTGCTGGATCAAAATCCTGGAACTTCCTACCTCACAGCACTGTGGGCATACCTTCACAAGCCCATCATAGAAACACAGGCAAAATCTGAACCCACCTGCTTGCTTAAAGTGACATGTCCAACAACTGGGCTAATTACATTTAAGAGTAAGGTTGGATTTTGAAAGCAGTGCCTTATTCCAAGTGAGTTATGATCAGACAGCTGGAGTAAAGCTGTATCTCCCCGCATTTTAGAAATTGTTTGGAATTTTCCCTGCCATCGCTCTCATTTAATTATTTGTACCTTGCACCAACCAGTCTTTTAGTAGTCATAATATTCAGCACCATTTGTAACTCTTCAGGTACTGAAGCAGTCCACATATAAATGCAGCACGACCTGGATAATTCATATCCAGGCTTGGGCTGGTAAATGTCAAGTGATATTCACATCCACAAATGCCAGGAAATGGCCATCCACAACTAGAGAGAATCTAATCATCACCCCATGACATTCAAGGGCATTACCATCACTGAGTCCTCTACTATAAACAATCTGGGGGTTACCATTGACCAGAAGCTGACTCGCCATATAAATACAATGGCTACAAGAGCAGGTCAGAGACTAGGAATCCTACGATGACTTACTCACCTCCTGTTTCCCTAAAGCCTGTCCACCATCCACAAGGTGCAAGCCAGGAGTGTGTTGGAATACTCTCCACTTGCCTCGATGAGTGAAGCTCCACTAACATTTAAGAAGCTCGATAGCATCAAGGACAAAGTGGCCCGCTTAATTGGCTTCCCATCCACAAACATTCACTCCCTCAGCAGGACCCCACAAAAAAGCCACACAATAAATGAGGAGATATCTGTTTGAATCGCATTGGCTGGAGGATAAATATTGGCGAAGACACCAAGGAGACCTCATCTGAATTTCTTCGTGGGAGTTTTCATTCTCCGACCTGACTAAGCTTCTTTGTAACATCTTGACGCATTAAGCAGAGGCCCCATTCCATGGCCAGAATTTCCTGCAACTAGTTGCTGTGGCTGTAGATTGAGGGGCTGCACTCTGCCATCAAATATGGCTGACCAGGAGAATCTCATGCTCTTACTGCCTGCTGTTGACATATTGGAAAAACTTACCGGCCGATGATCAACTTGTTTGGCCGCAATATGAACACACTCTGTTACCATCAGGTCCTGAGGCAGGGTCACTACCCACTGCCCTTGAGACCTCCTCTAGTGCAGAACAGGAGGCTGAAAACTCCAGTTGCCTGAGGGGGCCCCTTTCTTTGCTGAGCCAGTTGGAGATTCCAACCAAATTCACACCTCTTCTACCCCAGTGTTAATCTGGTCTTCTGTTTTTCCTTCCTATACCAATCTTCTCTTTATCCCTTTAAATTGCTAAGAATGTGCCTGTAAGTTCAGTTTCTTGAGAGGTAGTAAGCATATTTTGCTACTGTGCTTCAATATAATGGTGGCATTTCATTTTGTTGTGCAACATCATTCTTAAGCAAAATTACCTGCGGCTTGGAATGAACTTAAAAGAGACAACTAAAATCTTCTACAAGTGCATAAAAAGGAAGAGAGTAGCTAAAGTAACCACTGATCCCTCACAGTATAACACTGGAGAATTAATAATGGGGAATGAGGAAATGGTAGAGACTTTGATCAAGGACTGTATCTGTCTTCATGGTAGAAGACACAGAAATAAGCCAGGGATATTAGAAAATCAACGGACAAAAGGAAGTGAAGAATTAATCATGACAACTAGAGAAAAAGTACTCGGAAAACAAATGGGATTAAAGGGTGACAAGTCTGCTGTACCTGATGGCCTACATCCTAGGGTCTTAAAAGAAGTTGCTGCAGAAATAGTGGATACACTGGTCATAGTCTTCCAAAATTACCTCGATTCTGGAAAGGTCCTAGTGGATTGGGAAACCACAAAGTAAACATCGCTATTCAAGGAAGGAGGGAAATAGAAAGCAAGAAACTATACAAATATCAAAGAAAAGTGTAGCATAGGAACAGGCCTTTCGGCCCTCCCAAGCCTTGATTTCACCCTCACCATTCTGCCTTTTGCAACTGCATCTGTTCATGATAATACTGGTAGCGAAGTCCTTGTAAAGGTGACTTTCTATCTTTGCACTGACTCACCACCACCTTCTCAAGGACAATAAATGGATGTAGATAGGATGTTTCTACTGGTACGAAAAACTAGAATATGAGGACACAATCTCAGACTAAAGGGACGTTCCTTTAAAACAGAGATGAAAAGGAATTTCTTCAGCCAGAGGGTGGTGAATCTGTGGAACTCTTTGCCGCAGAAGGCTGTGGAGGCCAAATCACTGAGTGACTTTAAGACAGAGGTAGATAGGTTCTTTTTTTTAAGTTTAGAGTACCCAATTCATTTTTTCTAATTAAGGGGCAATTGAGCGTGGCCAATCCACCTAGTTTGCATATTTTTGGGTTGTGGGGGCGAAACTCACGCAAACACAGGGAGAATGTGCAAACTCCGCACGGACAGTGACCCAGAGCCGGGATCGAACCTGGGACCTCGGCGCCGTAAGGCCACAGTGCTAACCCACTGCACCGCCATGCTGCCCTAGATAGATAGGTTCTTGATTAATAAGGGGATCAGAGGGCAGCACGGTGGCACAGTGGTTAGCATTGCTGCCTACGGCGCTGAGGACCTGGGTTCGAATCCCGGCCCTGGGTCACTGTCTGTGTGGAGTTTGCACATTCTCCCCGTGTCTGCGTGGGTTTCGCCCCCACAACCCAAAGATGTGCAGGATAGGCGGATTGGCCACACTAAATTGCCCCTTAATTGGAAAAAATAATTGGGTACTCTAAATTTATTTTTAAAAAATAAGGGGATCAGGGGTTATGGGCAGAAGGCAGGAGAATGGGGATGAGAAAAATATCAGCCATGATTGAATGGTGGAGCAGACTCGATGGGCCAAGTGGCCTAATTCTGCTCCTATGTCTAATGGTCTTATAGAGCAATAAATACTGACATTGCCAGTCATGCTCATATCCCATGAACGGATTAAGAAGAATAGTGGCAGAGGGTCAGTTGAAGTCAGGGCTGAACCAGTTTCAATCCGGATCCTGAGATTAGGTTCCTTAGCTCTCAATGTGAAGTTTTGTTCTGAGAGCAGGTGGTTGTGAATTGATTGGGCTTGGTGCTGGTGATCTGCCAGGAGCCACAGCTGCCTCTGCTTTCTCCTGGGGCAAAGTGTCGCAGACATTGTAGGTTGGAGATCCTCGTGATGACACAAGCAAATTAGGCTATCAGATCAGGTCATTGGCATTAGGGTGTTGGACAGTTATGTTATTTACAGTGGAAAAGCAGATGGCAGATATCTTGTCAATCAAAAGAGCCCATGGTCGCCCAATCTGTTTCTTATCTTCAGCACATCCCATGACAACTTGCACACTATGGTAGATCAGAAAAGGGCATTTTATCTCAATTTCTTTTTCATATACTATCAATACAGGGTAGACTGAGGCCATTCTGCCAATTGTGTCTCCGTAAGCTCTTTCAAAGATCTATCCAATTAGATCTTTAGATCCTGCAAAGGCTATGGGACCTGACAATATTCTGGCAACGGTATTGAAGACTTCTGCTCTCGAACTTGCTGTGCCCCTAGCCAAACTGTTCCAGTTCCGCGACAACACTGGCACCTACCCAGAAATGTTGAAAATTGCCCAGATGTGTCCTGTACTCAAAATCAGGACAAAGCCAACCCAGCCAATGGTGATGCATCAGTCTACTCTTGAACAACAGTAAAGTGATGGAAGTGGTTATCAAAAGCGCTATCAAGTGACACTTACTCAACAATAACTTGCTCACTGATGCTCAGTTTGGGTTATGCCAGGGTTACTCAACTCCTGACCTCATTACAGCCATGGTTCAAATATAGACAACAAAGCTGAACTCCAGAGCTGAGGTGAGAGTGACTGCCCTTGACATCAAGGCAGCATTTGACCGGGTGTGGCATCAAGAAGCCCTAGAAAAATTGGAGTTAATGGGAATCAGGGGAGTTACACTCCGCTGATGGGAGCCATACCTGGCATAAAGGAAGATTCATAGAATTTACAGTGAAGAAGGAGGCCATTCAGCCCATCGAGTCTGCACCGGCCCTTGGAAAGAGCACCCTACTTAAGTCCGTGCCTCCACCCTGTCCCTGTAACCCAGTAACCCCACCTCACCTTTTTTGGACACTAAGGGCAATTTATCATGGCCAATCCAACTAACCTGCACATCTTTGGACTGTGGGAGGAAACCGGAGCACCCGGAGGAAACCCACGCACACACGGGGAGAACATGCAGACTCCACACAGGCAGTGACCCAAGCCGGAATCGAACCTGGGATGCTAGAGCTGTGAAGCAATTGTGCTAACCACCATGCTACCGTGTTGCAGTTGTTGGAGGTCAATCACCAGTTCCAGGGTATCACTGCAAGAGCTCCTCAGGGTAGTGTCCTAAGCCTAACCATCTTCAGCTGTTTCATCAGTGATCTTCCTTCCAACATAAGATGTGAGGATGTTCACTGACAATTGCACATTTGTGACTCCTCAGGAACTGAATCAGGAACTGCATAATATTCCAGCTTGACAAATTGGAAGTAACATTCATGCCTCATGAGCACCAAGCAATGACCATCCCCAACAAGAGAAAATCTAATCATCTCCCCTTGGCATTCAGGGTATTACCAACACTGAATCCCCCATGGTCAACATCTTTGGAGTTACTATTGCCCAGAAGCTGAGCTGGACTAGACATATAAATACTGTGGCTACAGGAGCAAATCAGAGGCAAGGAATCCTGTGACGAATAACTCACCTCCTGACTCCCCAATGTTGGTATACCATTTACAGGATTTAACTCAGGAGTGTAATGGAATACTCCTCACTTGCCTGGATGAGTGCAACTCCAACAACACTCAAGAAGCTCAACACCATCGAGGACAAAACAGCCCACTTGATTGGCATCCTACCCACAAACTTTCACTTCTCCCACCTCCGATGTACAGTGGCAGCCGTGTATGCCATCTACAAGATGCACCGCAGAAACTCACCAAGACTCCTTAAATAGCACCTTCCAAACCAATGACCACTACCATCTAGAAGGACAAAGACAACAGACACCTGGAAGTTCCCCTCCAAGTCTGGCTTGGAAATATATCACCATTCCTTCAATGTCGCTGGGTCAAAATTCTAAAACTCCCTCCCGAACAGCACTGTGTGTCATGAACACCACATGGACTGCAGCTGTTCAAGAAGGTAACTCACCACCATCTTCTCAAGGTATTTAGGGATGGGTTAAACATGTTGACCTAACCAATGATACCCACATCCGATGAATGAAGAAAAATGCACCACTGCACTGTTCTTTCCCTGTATCCCTGCAAATGTTTCATTTTCACGTGTTTATCCAATTCCCTTTTGTTAGTTACAGTAGAATCTCCATCCAACACCCTTTCAGTCAGTGTATTTGCGATTATAACAACTCACTCAACTAAATAAATTCTTCTCACCTCCCCACCAGTCCTTTTGACAATTATCTGAAATCTCATTGAATGGTGGAAATCTGAATGGCTTGCTTCTGTTCCTATGTTCCAGCATAGACCAGGCTTCTACCCTGAAACCCATGAGGCTGATGATCATTCCAATATCATTCTATTATCCTCAAACTGTTGCAAGCAGCTGTACATTTTTTTCATTACTTATTTAAGATCTTTAATGAGCAACGAGGTATGTATTCGTATTACTTAGGGCACCAGACCACCGTTCTCATTATCAATGTCTCACACTCCATCAACGTGCATGTCTGTAATGTGCTTACAGTTATTGGATTTACACAGCCACCCTTATCATGGGGACATTGTGACTGCTGGATAAGCTGATGATTAGTCCCACCAGTTAACTTGCTCCATTACTATTAATTGCTGCCAACAAATAAAACCAGATGTGATGCCCACTTTAAAGGGGTCTGTCAGCGGTTTGAAAGGGGAGCTTGGCTATTAAAGAAAATGTGTGGCTTTTAAATGTGACTAACTTACTGAGAGCCCAGGTGGTTCTTATCGAACCTCTTTTTGTGTGCGTTGCAAACGGAAATTCACTTGCCTGTTAAATGATGTTGAACAGAAGCCTATTAAACACTGACAGACTGAGAGCAGTTGACAGTTTTACAGCATCACTGGGACCATCTTGGAACAAAGAAGCCCTTTGATTCTGTGCCAAGCACACGTGAAGAAAATGCTTCTTTGTGTCAAATAGCATCTCAATCTCAGGCTGGTGCAGTGGGTTCAGTGCCAAGGTAAGATGGGTGCCCCTGAGAATCAAAATGGTGGCCAAGCTATAAGCAGCAATTTTCAGACAAGATTTGACTCTGAACTCATGAGATATTGGGACATTAATAGGCTATTGGATGAGGGCTAAATATTGGCCAGGGCACCAGCGATAATTCCTCTGCTCTTCTTCAAAATAATGCCATGGGATATTTAACATCTATCTGAGACGAGAGCTTTGCTTTAGTTGAATGTCTTTTCTGGTTTTCTGGGCAGCACGGTAGCACAAGTGGATAGCACTGTGGCTACACAGCGCCAGGTCCCAGGTTCGATTAACTGCTGGGTCACTGTCTGTGCGGAGTCTGCACGTTCTCCCCGTGTTTGCGTGGGTTTCCTCCGGGTGCTCTGGTTTCCTCCCACAGTCCAAAGATGTGCAGGTTAGGTGGATTGGCCATGATAAATTGCCCTTAGTGACCAAAAGGTTAGATGGGGTTATTGGGTTACGGGGATAGGATGGAAGTGAGGGCTTAAGTGGGTCGGTGCAGACTCGATGGGCCGAATGGTTTCCTTCTGCACTGTATGTTCTATGTTCTAGACGGCATCCCTGACAGTGCTGCACTCTCTTAACACCAGACTTTGTTTTTCTAGCTTTTGTGCTTTGGTCCCTGGAGCAGAACTTGAGGTGAGATTATTTCTAAATACAAAATCTAAGATCAACCTAACCTACACCCCTTCAATTTGCTGCTGTCCATTTGCCTGTCCGAGAGTCGCTTAAATGTCGCTAAGGACTCTGACTCCACCACCTCCGCCAGTGCTGGCAGTGCATTTTTATTTATTCTTTTGGGGTATGTGAGTGTTGCTGGTTAGGCCAGCATTTGTTGCCCATTCCTAATTGCCCTTGTGAAAGTGGTGATGAACTGCCTTCTTGAACCACTGCAAGCCTAACACGTGCAATGCTGTTGGGGAGGGAGTCCCAGGCTTTTGATGCAGCCGCTGTGAAGCAACAGTAATATAGTCCCAATTCAGAATGGTGTGTGGCTTGGAGGGGAACTTGTAAGAGGCGGTGGTCCCATGTTTATGCTGCCCTTGTCCTTTTAGGTAGTATACCGGCCGAGGGTTTGGAAGCAGCTGTCAAGGGCAGTTTGGCAAATTGATAAGCCACAGCCAGTAACATGAATGGTATCAGTGATGTTACCTGATCCACTGCATCCATCCACCTCAGAAGACAATGGACTGTGTCAGAATTATGTCACGCCTGTATTGAATATCGTCTGGTACAGACGCTTATTTGTGAGTGGCAATCTCTTCTGCAGCTGGCACAGGTGAGTAACGTTGGCCTGAGATGGACTGATATTTTTTCCAATCGGCGGACTTTCTTCTCCACATCTGGTTTTGTCCTATGATCTTTCCATACCATTCCTGACTGCTTGTCTCCAGGCACCCTGACCAGCAGCAAGGCCTTCCAATGCATTGACTGAAATTCTGGTCAACTTGAAGTCTCACTTTCAGACATCTTACATGACAGACATGGGCGATTTGTTGGTTTTGTGCTGATAGCAAGCTTGCCATCGAGCATGTCCTTGGGAATGTGGCCGTCATCTATTCGGATCACATGAATCATCCAACGGACTAAGAGGGACAACATGCTGGGGACCCCTGTACGCTGTACTTCCATATTCGGCACCCTGTCATGGCGGAAATGGCTGTCACAAGGGGACATAATTTTAAGGTGATTGGCGGAAGGCATAGGGGAGATGTCAGAGGTAGGTTCTTTACAGAGAGTGGTGGGTGTGTGGAATGCACTGCCAGCAGAGGTGGTGGAGTCAGAGTCATTAGGGACATTTAAGCGACTCTTAGACAGGCACATGGACAGTAAATTGAAGGGGTGTAGGTTAGGTTGATCTTAGATTAGGATAAATGGTTGGCACAACATCATGGGCTGAAGGGCCTGTACTGTGCTATACTGTTCCATGTTCTAAGATGCCCTGCATTTGCCTGGAACAGGGGAGGTGAAGCTGCCCAGCCATTTTTTCCAATTTTTCCGGCTTACTTAAGTTGTCCGTGTCTTGTTACTGTAAAGAAGGCTGCTGAGAACACAAGCTTGATGCACGGGTGGCTTTGAATTTTTGGTTGCCGCCTGTTCACATTTGACTTCTCAACTTTGACGTGAAAGCTATCACCTTGGCAATCCTGGTGCTGATTTTGGCATCAAAGTAATTGTTGATCCAAGGTATGTGAAGCTGTTGATGACCTCCAGGGTGAGGCTCTCACAGTAGTAAAGATAGATGTACACAAAAACAGAAATAGCAGACGAGGATGTCAAACAATACAGAACAAAACTAATTACCTTGTGGGTAGCTAGGTCCTTGGTCCAGGCTCCACAGTGTGAAAAGGTAT
Organism: Scyliorhinus canicula; assembly: GCF_902713615.1. NCBI lineage: Eukaryota > Metazoa > Chordata > Chondrichthyes > Carcharhiniformes > Scyliorhinidae > Scyliorhinus > Scyliorhinus canicula. The sequence goes on from NC_052146.1 coordinate 96,281,468, forward strand.
ACACTGAGTCATTGGAGGCATTAAAGTTAGACCCTTTTCATAGGATAACTTCTACAATATTCTCACATTTTAGACGGGGAGTAGTTAAATGCAGGGAATGATTTAAGACGGTCTTCCTCTCCTGATGTATATTAGAATCTATTTGATTATGCCAATAGCAATTGGTCCTGAAGAGAATTTTATACGGCAGAATTACAGACCAGAAGAGGTGTTTAAATGAAATGTATCAGACAATTTTGCCATCTGAGATTTGCGATGGAAGAAGCAGACTCACTGAAGAAAACTTCATTTCCTCATTCCTAATTTTAAAAAGAGCCCCAGGTGTCCTGGAGGATTATTCTGCTCCTGGCCCAGAGGATATGAAAAGAATTACCATGCAATGACTGTCACCAGGTTTAATGGTGAGGATTTGAACGGAAGTAATCATCGTTTTGAACCCTCGCTATTCTGCCCCATGTCCTGGAACCAGGCTACATTTGATTGTTTACATTATATTCTCTCTGATCACCTTTTACAGTCTGATCTCTTCAAATTCCCCAATTGACCTGGTAGATAAACACAGTGGCCATGTATCTAACTACAGCAATTCTTGTATTTATATTGCACCTTTAGCATAATGGGCACGACTTAACAGAAACCTTGAAGCGGGTTTTGCTGGGAGTTTCCCATCAACTCTGTATGCAAGTCCCCACCGCAATCTAACGACGCTTAGTCACTTTTTTGGGTCCTGGGGTTTCTCACCGGTTTAGCCCACACTTAGGGCTTGATTCAACTAAATGGAAACAAAGAGCGTGATCGTCAGAAAAACATCTCGCCATGGCGCAACATGGCCGGTGAAAGCCGGGAGACCCCGCTCCCAGATTCAACGCATTCTCGTAAGACATTGCAACGGGAATCCTGTTCATAATGGGCAGGATCAGGTTTTGGAAAATCTGCATATTAGAGCGAGGCAGTAGGCCTTACTCTCATGTGCAGATTTCCAAGGTATCGGAGGCTTTGGGATTCAATCCCTTCACCTCGGGGACCTCGGGCACACGCCGTTTGGTACTGGTCCCCGTGGGGGAAATGAGACGGTCACCCACCTCCTTGTGGAATGTGCCTTTGCAAAGAATGTCCGGAGAGAGATGCAGTGGTATTGTCAGGGTTTATCCTGAGCAGCTCTGTGCTCTACAGACTGTTTCCGGGGACACACACCGAGACAACTGCTGCTGGAACGTCATCAACTCTGTGAAAGATGCTCTTTGGTCTGCCCGTAACTTGCTGATCTTCCAGTGCAAAGAACTGTCCTCGACCGGGTGTTGCAGACTGGCACATTCCAAGGTCCAGGACTACGTACTGAGGGATGCACTCAAGCTTGGGGCAGCTGCCGCCAAGGCGCAATGGGGAAAGACCACTGTGTAAGGTCTTCCAACAAATGTACACTGAGGGGTGGGTAACAGTGTAAAACCCCTTGGTCTGGGTCTTCAACACTCCAATGTATAAAAGAAACATGACAATGTAAATATTTAATAAAGAATTGTAACGTAAAGAGGGATATGTGTATAATGTAATCCCAATTGAATGGAAGAAAGACAAGTGAATGTGTAACTTTGATGGAATGTACAGTCTAGACAATTTGAAATGTTCTGTAATGTTTATTAGAGATTTTATGAATAAAGTATATTTTTTGATGGGGACCAGGCAGAACAGCACTCGTTGGGATCTCCAAGAGGATCGGAGGCGCCCAGCTACATGCCCTTTGGGCAGGGTGGTGCCCTGGCACTGCAGGGCCGGGGGACACTACCATGTTGTGATCGGGCTGTGGGGAGGCCTGGGATTTTTTTTTATGGGTCTCGATCTCTCACTTCAACGGGGAGTTCCAGCAAGCGGAGCTCCTCATTGTAAAAAGCAGGGCTAACTGCAGCCTCGGCCACCAGTTCACCATTCAAAGCTAGTCACATTGAATAGCCATGTGTTTTCTCAGCACTGTGAGAAAGGTTCCAGACATTGAGACGCCATTTAAAAGTGGTGTCCCGATCTCTCGCTGCAGTGAGGAGATCCAGCGAGCGGAGATCCTCGGTGCAGAAAGCGGGGTAATGTGCTGTGAGCGCCGGGAAACACGCGGCTAAATGCGCTTGCTATAGGACTTTGTTCCCATTTAGTTTATAATGATCTTTATTAGTGTCACAAGTAGGCTTACATTAACACTGCAATGAAGTTACAGTGAAAAGCCCCTAGTCACCACATTCCGGCGCCTGTTCGGGTACACAGAGGGAGAATTCAGAATTGTTTTGGGACTTGTGAGAGGAAACAGGAGCACCAGGGGGAAACCCTCACAGACACGGGGAGAACGAGCAGACTCCACATAGACAGTGACCCAAGCAGGGAATCGCACCTGGAGCTGTGAGGGAAGAGTGCTGGCTCCCGTACCGCCCATTAAATTGCGCCCTACATCTCACTGTCCACCAGCTAAGACAATTCCCACTTACTGCAGTCTGCATGTTAATTAATTTGTCTGATGTTTACCACCAAACTGTGGACAATTTAACATAATTAGCACTGAGTTTCAGTGTGTTCTAACATTTTATCATCATTACCACATTGCTGTGGTATGTTTAATTAAGTGTCGACACCACTCTGTTGTAAGGCATGGTACAACTGTAATGAAAAGTCAAACCCTATCAGAGGGAGACGTGTGATTTTATAGTTCTCACTTTGTGACCACCCTCTGGGAGATCGTGTGAGTTATGAAAAGACTTTTGAAACATTGTCAAATAAAAACCATATAGAGTGATTGAAAATTGAATTCATTGATCCGACTAACACGCTTTCAAGTGTTTATGCCAAGGCAACCTTAACACCATTTTACTGTAGTCAATATTTCCCTCTCCTTCTCCTGCAGCAGCTTGACTGGTGTGAAAGGGAGACTGGGTAGTTAAAGCAGCCATGACACATTTTGGCCTTTCCAGATCCAGAGTTACTTTCTGGATCATTTGGATTTACGAGGATTTTACCTAGACTGAAGAATTTCAGTTATGAGGAAAATTTAGTACAGTGGAGGCTGAGAGGAGGACATTGAAGTGCATAAAATGATGTTTAAATACAGTGGGCTCTTAGTTGAGAGATCCATAACCAGAGGGCACAGATTTAGGATAAGAGATTGGAGGTCTGGAGAGGACATGGGCGGGATTCTCCGCAAACCGGCAGGACGGGACACACTTTCAGGGCTAGGCCGGCGCCAGAGTGTTTGGCGCCATGCCAACCGGTGCTGAAGGTCCTCCGCCGGCCTGCGCGAGTTGGGCATGCACGGGAGTGCCAGCGTGTGCTGGCATCAACCCAGCGCATGCGCAGGGGGTTCTTCACTGCACCGGCCATGGCGGAGGTTGACAGCGGCTGGTGCGGAGTGAAAGAGTGCCCCCACGGCACAGGCCGCCTGCGGATCGGTGGGCCCAGATTCCCCCCGAGGACTCTGCAGGCCGCTCGTGGAGCAAGGTCCCGCCGGTAAGGACCTGGTGTGATTTACGCCGGTGGGACCCGGCGCAAACGGGCGGCCGCTCGGGCCATCGTGGGCCGAAGAATCGTCAGGGGGCCGCTGCCAGCAGTCGCCGACCCGTGCGCCGCAATTCCCGCCCCTGCCAAAACCCCGGTGCCGTCGAATTCGGCAGCCGGCGCGGGCAGGACGCATGCCCCCCCCCCCCACCCCCCGGCGATTCTCCTACCCAACGGGGGGGGTCAGAGAAATATTTTTTACCCAGCGAGTAGAAGGGTCTGGAGCTCACTGCTTGAAAGGGTGGTAGGGGCGGAAACCCTCATCATCTTTAAAAAATAGTTGGATATGCACATGATGTTTTGAAACCTAGAGGCTACAGATCAAGAGCTGGAAAGTGGGATTAGGCTGGATGTCTACCATGTCAACTGGCATAGAAATGATGGGCTGATTGGTCTTCTTCTGGTTGTAAATGTCTATGTTTTTATGGCATTTCGATGTTCTAATCACTTTACAGAGAATGTCTCAACTTTGCCAAATGGGTGAATATTTACAAATGGAACCAAAATGGAATTGGTCTGGAGCAGTCCGACCAAGGTTTCTGTCTATCTTGAAGCCGAGGTTCACGTTAAAAAATAAAAACCATGTCCACATTATTACTTTCATAACAATAGTGTGGATACTTAACAATTTCACTGTTCTGACTTAGGGGTCATCCACCCACGTGGTAACAGTCCTGGAACCATCCCCAGCCTAAATTTCTAGACCCACTGAATTTAATCAGGACAATCTAACGAACAGGAAAAGGAGCGGCATGATGGCATGTTAGCACTGCTGCCTCACAGCGCCAAGGATCCGGGTTCAGTTCTGACCATGGGTGACTATCTGTGGAGTTTTCACATTCTCCCCATGTCTGCCTGGGTTTCCTTTGGGTGCTCTGGTTTCCTCCCACAGTCCAAATATGTGCAGGATAGGTGGATTGGCCAGGCTAAATGGCCCCTTAGATGGGATGTTGGAGATGGGGCGGAAGAGTGGGCCTGGATATGATGTTCTTTCAGAGGGTCAGTGCAGGCTCGATGGACCGAATGGCCTCCTTCTGCACTGTAGGAATTCTATGATTCTAAGAAAAAGAAACACAAGTGCAGCTGAAATAAAAACAGAACACACTGAAAACACTCAACTGCATTTGTAGAATGAGAAAATTTATTAGTGAGTTAAGCGCTGCAGGAAATAGATTCTTGCATTGAAATAGTGCTCTTCGAAACCTCACAAGAACATGGCAGGAGCAGAAGTGGGTCACATGGTCCCTCGTACTGGCTTCACTTTTCAGTGAAATTCCCGTTGAATTTTAGCGTCAGCTCCCCTTTCCCACCCAGTTCCAATACTGTATCATCCCTAATTCCCTCCATATCCAAAGGTGCGTCAACTGTGTGGGGGGGAGGGGGGGGGGGGGGGGAGGGGGGGGGGGGGGGGGTGAGGGCGGAGAATTCCAAAGATTCACAACCGTCTGAGCAAAGAAACTTTGCTCAACCCTAAAAGGGCTCACACTAGGACTATGAAGCCAATTTCAATATTCCCCAACGAGGGGAAACAGCCTCTCAATATCTACCTTGTCAATAATGTAACATCGTTCAATCACCTTTCGGATCGGTTCTTTTTGCCCAATATGTCCCAAAACACTTTACAGCCAATCAAGTATTTTGGAAGGGTGGGGGGTGCAGTTGAGCTTGTGGACCACTTGACTGTCTTCTGCAGTTGCAATATCCTTGGTTTAATGCTGCCCCTCCATATCCACTGGGCCCATGATATATGGCTCTGCAGGTTATCTATTTCATTTTCAATTGATATTAAATTGAAACTGAATGGACCAGCATCAGCGAATGTGCCGCTTGCTGTGAGGCATCTCCTTGGACTCTTGATCAGGCAAGGAAGCCTGTAAGCAAATAGGCCTTTCCTGAGCAGATCTCTCCTTGTAGTCTTATACTAGACCTAAAATAAATCACCAATGGGGAGCTGTGGAATTGCCACTTCTCTGTAGAATAGCACCCTGACATTGTTGTTCTGTACATGCCTCCATGTAGATAACCAGTCACCTGCCTTCCAGGGTTCTTCACTGGTTTGAAACTAACCAGCAGAGGCAGTCGACATTAAGTTTTTCTGCTCTGTTCTCAAACTCTACTTTTAAAGTTAAGAACGTGGCGGTCTTCAGAACGAAATGAAACAAAAAAGACTTTTTGAGGTTGCCTCTTGGAGGGATTGGGCAGGAAATGGGAGATGTCTGCTCAATCCAGGACTGTTGAGTGCAATCCTGATCACTGAAGACATTAGGAATGTGCAGCTCCATGTGGCTTCCTTCTAAATCTATGTATTTTAAGAAGTCGGAAACAGGAATGTAGTTCTCAATGGGTTAAGTGCCATACCAGGAATGGAAAGCTTGTCCTTCAGGCGTGGAGTGTATTGAAGCACAAAAGGTTCTTCACACTTTGCTCCAGTCAATGGGTTTCTCAGCTCCACCCTTTTCCACACTCTTTTAGAAAATTCTTGTTTCTTCCACGCACGTTCATTGCTCCTAATAGCCCATTTCCTCTACTCTGCAGTCCTTTCCACCCTGTTAACGGGCAGTTTACTTCCTTCATTTAGATCTTTGTGTTTGATCTGTACTTATACTTGGGTGTCACCCTTAAAGGCAAATAATTGTCAAAAATATCGAGCATGTGTCGGCAGAGATGGACATTTAGTTTACATTGTAGCAGTTAATAAATCTTTTGAATAGCCCACTTTAAAAAAAAATGAATGTTGCAGCAATTTCTGTTTAGAGCAAAGAATCCTGACAGATTGATTTTACACTGGTGACAATATTAGTGAGGGGGTCATGTGGTGTAGTGAGTACTGTCCCTGTCTCTGAGCCAGCAGCTCTAAGTTCGAGTCCCTGGCACTTGATGTCCAAGGAAGGTGCATTCATAATGTGGCCAAACAGATCGAATATCAACCTGAAAATCTTTCCAGCACTCGCCAGTGGCTGACAATGAGAGTGGGAGAGATTCCTGGTGATGTACAGAATGTTGAAGCCTCGGCCATCACTAGCCATAGCGCCACAACCACAAGATTCATGTAAAATGTGCATGTTGCTACAGCAATTCAGACTCCCTGAGTGAACTGTAACAGCCCACCAGATATCTGAGAGTTGGTAGGGTGCCATGGTAATAGTTATGCCACCAGGCGAGCAATTCTGAGAACTGGACTTGAACTCCAGAGAACGTGAGTCGGAATCTCATCATGACAGTTTGGGAATTGGAATTCAGTTTAAAGAAAAACCTGAAAATGACCATTAAAACTCTCAAAACCTTGTGCAAGAATTTGTGAGAGCTATAGAAAACAGCCTTTCGAAAAAACCCTCGTGAATGCTGCCAAGCCTCCGATTCGCAGAGGCTTAGATGTTTAACTGGCTGCAGACTCCGGAGAAAAAATGTTGGCTTATAATATTAAAGTGTGGGGACTTCCGGTGACAGCGGGCAGGAGGCAGCCGCACACTGGAGGGCTCCCGCTCGGGAATAGAAATTTCTGGGTTTTAATGTCCGGTCCCAGGGGCAACGGAGGCTGAAAAAGCTGTAAGAAGGCACAAGGAGGAGAAATGTCCAAGCTTGGGGAAAAAACGGCCGCGAAAAAGGGGGTTAATGAACGTCCGCCGGTGAGTAGAAAAGTCAACGCGGGAACTGTAAGGAAAGCAGAGGCTGGAGCACCAGGGGAGGCTGCATCGCTCACAGCAGAAGAAATGATCAAAGTGATGGTTGTGGAACTTCAAAAACAGTTCACAAAGCACATACATAGAATTTACAGTGCAGAAGGAGGCCATTCGGCCCATCGAGTCTGCACCGGCTCTTGGAAAGAGCACCCTACCCGAGGTCAACACCTCCACCCTATCCCCATGACCCAGTAACCCCACCCAACACTCAGGGCAATTTTGGACACTAAGGGCAATTTATCATGGCCAATCCACCTAACCTGCACATCTTTGGACTGTGGGAGGAAACCGGAGCACCCGGAGGAAACCCACGCAGACATGGGGAGGACGTGCAGACTCCGCACAGACAGTGACCCAAGCCGGAATCGAACCTGGGACCCTGGAGCTGTGAAGCAATTGTGCTATGCACAATGCTACCGTGCTGCCCTAAAAATGGGGATGATGATGGGCAACTGCGACCCCCGAGCTTCTCTCGATGGATCTAATATCAAGATGACCACGATGTGTCACCTTGCTACTGTCCACCGGGAGAAGCTCTGTTTCCGGAGCAGCCCACATGGAAGTGATGAAGAAAGAGATGGGGGCAGTATTGAAAGTGCTGGTGGAGGAGGCGATTGCCCCGGTGAAGGCGGCAGTATCAAGTGCAGCGGCGGAGGTGCGGGAGCAAGGTGAGACACTGAAGGAACTGGAAGAGGTATTATCACAGCACAGTGATCAACTCACCTCGATGGGGAAGGAGTTGCGGAAGGTGACAGAGACCAACAAGGGTCTACAAGCCAAAATGGAAGACCTGGAAAACAGATCCAGGCGGCAGAATCTGAGGATCATGGGTCTGCCCGAAGGGGTGGAAGGCCCGAGGCCGACGAGGTATTTTGCCACAATGTTGGCGGAGGTATTGGAGGAGGGGGAGGATCCCTCTCGATACGAACTGGATCAGGCTCATCGGTCGTGGAGGCCTATACCAAAGGCAAGTGAGCCGCCAAGAGTAGTAACTGTGTGTTTCCGTAGGTACAGCATGAAGGAGAAGGTCCTGTGCTGGGCAAAGCAGAAGCGGGTGGTGCAGTGGGCTGGAGCTGGTATACGCATATACCAGGACTTTACAGTGGAGCTAGCGAGGAGGCGGGCTGCCTTCAGCCGAGTGAAGAAGGCACTGTACATCAGCAAGGTGCAGTGCGGCAGAGTAAATCCAGCTAAGTTGAGGGTGACCTACAAATCTAAGGACTTTTATTTTGGGACGGCGGAAGCGGCAGAGGAGTTTGCGAAGGCAGAAGGGCTGTAGCTGAACTGAGAAATGGGACTGAGAGCGGGTCGTGTACCGATGTAGCCTCATGTAACTTTGTTTTTTCACTGCGTGTTGGTGTATGTACTAAATGAGTCAAGACTGTATATTTGGACAAGGGAAGAGTTGAGACTTTCATTTGCAATGCAAAGAACAAAGAAAAGTACAGCACAGGAACAGGCCCTTCGGCACTCCAAGCCCGTGCTGACCATGCTGCCCGCCTAAACTAAAATTTTCTACACTTCCTGATCCGTATCACTCTATTCCCATCCTATTCATGTATTTGTCAAGATGCCCCTTAAATGTCACTATCGTCCCTGCTTCCACCACCTCCTCCGGCAGCGAGTTCCAGGCACCCACTACCCTCTGTGTAAAAAACCTGCCTCGTACATGTACTCTAAACCTTGCCCCTCGGACCTTAAACGTATGCCCCCTAGTAATTGACCCCTCTACTCTGGGGAAAAGCCTCTGACTATCCACCCTGTCTATGCCCCTCATAATTTTGTAGACCTCTATCAGGTCACCCCTCAACCTCTGTCGTTCCAGTGAGAACAGACCGAGTTTATTCAACCGCTCCTCATAGCTAATGCTAAAATGATGGTTCCTTGGGGCTTGGGTATGTATACTGAGGTTGAGTGCTAAAGGGGATTTCTTGGTTTTCCTGGGACCGGGCAAGGGGGAAGGAGACCCGGGCGGGGGCCTCCACGCTGGCCGGTTTAAGCTGGCCAGTGAACGGGAGTGAGGTGGGGTGAGGGGCTGCAGCCATTGGAGCCTGGTAGAACAGGTTTTGCTGAGTCTAGCCGAGGTGAAAAGTTGGGGGAAGGAACCCCCCCCAATCCCTGGCAGGGTCGCTGCCAGCCTGGCAGAGCCACCTGGGCACCCTGGCTGTGCCAAGCTGGCACTTCCAGGGTGCCCAGGTGGCACGTCCAGGGTGCTAGAAGGAGTCCAAGAGTGCCACCCTGCCCTGTCCCGACCACCCAGTGTTTGTGGAACCCAGTACTAAACGGCACCCTGGCGAGGGCTCACAGGTGCGGCCGTGAGGTTCCAGACGCTGCGTGAACCCCGTGAATGTATAAATATACTGCTACGGATCTCGCCCAGTGAGGTAAAGATCCAGATCGCGACTTCTCGCGAGGCTTCGTTAAATCTAGCAAGACGTTTTGCACGAGATTCAATGGCCTTGTCCCAATACCGGGCACGATGAGGCCTATAAATTGTGCCGATGTGTGTATCCTTCCTCTTAATAAACTCAAGTGAGGACGGGGAGACTAATTGTAACCTGCACCCCAAAGTGAGCTTGGCTATCAGAATAAACTGGAAATTGAAGCCTTGACCACAGTATTAGCGGGAGCTTCGCTGCCAGGAATAACTTAGGATCTGCCTGATGGGTATTGATGGGGAATTACTTCACACATTTGCATAACGAAAATCACATGATTACGGGCTGGATTCTCCCAAAATGGGACCATGTCCCCATGCAGGTATAAAAACGGTGTAGTTTTACTTCAGAAATTCTGAGAAACAAGTTGAGCTCAATCAATGCCCTGCAGGGGGCTGGCAGGGACCCGGAGTAAATCTCGCAGCTTTAGCTGCGGATACGGGCCCCGCACCACCTGTTTGGAGTCTGTGCATGTGCATGGCAGCGGCCTCCAGTGGCCACGCCGAGCTCCATGGCGGACGCGGACCACGGAGACAGACAGAAAAGCGAGACCCCCCTGATCGGCCGCGTGCCCGAGCATCAAACTGTGCGGATGTAACTCCCAGCTGCCTATAAGGACTGAGTCTGCAGCCGCCATGCCAGCATCCCGACCAGCAATAGGTGGTTAGTTCCATGCCGTCGGGAACTTGGCCGGTTGGGAGCGGATGTTTGCTGGGCGGACCTCTGTCAATTGGCCCCAGCCGCGCTGCGTACTCCGAGTTCACAATGATTTTCAGGTGCCGGAGTATCGCCGAACCGGCGCCGGGCCCGATTACGGCATGAAAGTGGATTCTCTGCCATCACACCGGCTGCGATTTTGGCACGGGGCTGCAGAGAGAGAATCCAGCCCTATATTCTAGTTTATCGAAAAATATGTTGGAGGAAATGGCAGATGGTTGTTTGTTTGTCTTTGTTGATTCTTTACCGACACAACCTCAGGCTCCCCAACCTTTAATCTCAAACTGTTACAAGGCGTGCTATACTCTTCATAACTTGATGTTGATTGGATAGACCTATTTACATACTGATTTTCCATTGTTCCTTTTCAGTCTGATATTTAACCAGGACACCCTTAGCTGGCTGCTTGTGATTTCTTGTGCACTGGACCAGTACATGGTGTCCACTCATGATTATTGGTACAGATAACAATTCATATGATGTGCCATAGACCTGCATCAGGCACAAGTCAGGAGTGTGATAGAATAATCCCCACTTGCCTAGATGAGTGTAGTTCCAACAACATTCAAGAAGCTCAATGCCATAAAGCAGCCATTTGATCGACCACCTTAAACATTCAGTCCCTCCACACTGTGGCAGCAGTGTGTACCATGTACAAGATGCACTGCAGCAACCCGCCAAGGCTCCTTCGACAGCACCTTCTAAACGTGCGACCATTCCCATATGAAGGACAAGGGCAGCAGATCCATGGGAACACCACCACCTGCAAATTCCACTCCAAGCCACACACCACCCTGACTTGGAAATATATCACCGTTCCTTCAGTGTCACTGGGTCAAAATCCTGGAATTCCCTCCCGAACAGCATTGTGGGTGCACCTATGCTACATGGACTTCAGCTGTTCAAGAAAGTGGCTCAGCACCACCTTCTCAAGAGCAATTAGGGATGGGCAATAAATGCTGGCCTACCCAGCGATGCCCACATTCTGTGAAAGAATAACAAATACACATGGCTCCCAGGCTTGTGATTCAGTTTGGAACGAGTGATGACATGCAAATGGCTCTCAGAATTTTTGCCAGTTTGTGCCAGAATATTGTTGAACTAAATATGAAAACAGCCCTTTATTTTATGTAGTTATTCGTATCAACACAGCATTTGTCGGTGGGAGTCTGTCGATTACGTATTATGCTATGGTATCAAACAAGTGCTGTATGATGAAGGATGGGCATATAACCCTCTGTTTGTCCACTCTACAGGGTTCTATAGAGACACTGTACCCTGTAAAATTATAAAATCTTCTTCATCTGCAGTTCTTTTTCAATTATTTATTGGATTGGATTGGATTGGATTTGATTATTTATTGTCACGTGTACCGAGGTACAGTGAAAAGTATTATTCTGCAAGCAGCTCAACAGATCATTCAGTACATGGGAAGACAAGGGAATTAAACAAAATTCAAGAAAATACAAGAAAATACATAATAGATACAAGAAAATACATACTACATTATTGAAAATTGTGCTTGCACAACCACTTCCCCCTTTGGCTGATAAAAGTACACTTCTCCACAAGAGTCCCAGATTTGATGCTTGGTTCGAACTCAGCCATTAGAAGCACAAAATAATTCCAATTCCTGGAGAATCGGCGAACTGGCGCCGGGCCCGATTACGGCACGAAAGTGGATTCTCCACCCCCATGCTGGCCGCGATTTTGGCACGGAGCTGCAGAGAATCCAGCCCTATATTCTAGTTTATAGAAAAATATGTTGGAGGAAATGGCAGATGGTTGTTTTTCTTGATTCTTTACCGACACAACCTCAGGCTCCCCAACCTTTAATCTCAAACTGTTACAAAGGGTGCTATACTCTTTTTAACTTGATGTTGATTGGATAGACCTATTTACATACTGATTTTCCATTGTTCCTTTTCAGTCTGATATTTAGCTGGCTGCTTGTGATTTCTTGTGCACTGGACCAGTACATGGTGTCCACTCATGATTATTGGTACAGATAACAATTCATATGAAGTGCCATAGACTTGCATAAGGCACAAGTTAGGAGTGTGATCGAATAATCCCCACTTGCCTAGGTGAGTGCAGTTCCAACAACATTTAAAAAGCTCAACGCCATAAAGCACCATGAAGCCCAATTCTCTGGAATTGGAAATGTCTGTGAGAGATGTGGGAAAATCAGCCAAGTATCTTCTTATCATGACAAAGTTGAAAAGGCACAGAAATCAAGTGAACACAGGATTGGCTACTGCTGTGATTCTCCCGCAGCCAAATAGCCCGCCTTTCACTGTCAGCCTCTGTGAAACGTCACCTTTGGACTGTGGTTTCTGTTGTTGGTGGGCGTGGGTGTGGGTGCAGTGTTGGAGGGGGAGTAATCCAGAGAAAGAGCCAGACCAGATGTAGTGCAGAGGATGCACCACATTCTTCTCACCTCCACGGGAAACTGCTCTGAGGGTATTATACATTTGGAGCGGTATTTCTAGTCAGGGCAGTGTAACCTTCAGATGCTCAAAATACTCATTCATACACAATGATGATGTCTGAAAATGTGTTGTGGAGATGCCGGCGTTGGACTGGGGTGAGCACAGTAAGACGTCTTACAACACCAGGTTAAAGTCCAACATGTTTGTTTCAAACACTAGCTTTCGGAGCACTGCTCCTTCCACAGGTGAAAATGTGTTGTGGAAGTATTATTTTATATCCTGTTTTAATTTCTGGTAACACAATGCAGATTATCGTTTACCAACCTGGCAATCACTCTTGTTATTCCCTGTAAAGCCTTTCTGGATATCTGTTGTTCCCTATTTAATCCACTCTCAATACTCGCTATTCCCTGTATCATCTTCTCTCCAATGCCTGTTATTTCCAGCATATTCCCCTCCAGGGCATGTCATTGTCTGTACAATGTACAGCCAGTACCTGTTATTTTTGCACAATTCATGCTTTTATCTGTTCGTTTCTCTAGAATACAATCTCAATGTCTTTTATTGTCCATATAATACATTCCTGAGAACCTGTTATTCCCTTAATAGACTTTGAATAATGTTAGTTACTTGGGGATGTTCAGTGAAAGCATCGAATAAGAGGACAGCTTTAATTTCTTAGCTCCCGTATTACAAGTGTAAAACTGATGTTTCTCGGGTCCTCTTGGGCCTTGGGCCCAATGGACTTACATTCAATAAATTTTCACCATGTGGACTTTTCAAAGGTTCAATATTTGACATTAAAATAATTCAGTCAACAGGTCTTATCACTCTGTATCTGGAGCATGTTAGCCTGTAACTGCAGAGAATAAGGTGCGGGACAATGAGCTTGAACTGATCGCTTTGTTGTAATACCCCCGGTTGTGAAGTAAGGGAATCTATGAAAAGCCCCAGAGATAGCTGTCGACTGAGCTGTATCACGTTATATTGCTACCTTAATGTATCGCCATTATATATATTTACACCGGGAGAAGATAAAGGAAAAGAAAAAAAATTGGATAAACATGACTGTAATAACCCCCACGAGACCCACGGGGACGACCCGATGATCTCTCTGTGGGAGTCGTGGAATCTGAGCTCCCTCACTGAGGGGTGGAGGCCTAGCAGTGGGGCTCATTAAAACGGACCGAGGAAGGGGACCGGTATCCTCTGACAGTCCCGCCTGGGACTAGATGCGTTGCTCGCCTTTTGGCTGCTTTGCATTTATTTACTCAAAAATCCAGTTTAAATCCTTCATGGGACTGCTGTGATTATAATAATGACACTAAGTAACAAATAGCATTCAAGTAATCAAGAATAAGACATGTACCTGAAACACATTGAAGCAGCAACAACAACTACCTGCATTTAAACGGTGACTTTTTAAAATTAAATTTAGAGTACCCAATTCATTTTTTTCCAATTAGGGTGCAATTTAGCGTGGCCAATTCACCGACCATGTACATCTTTGTGTTATGGGGGCGAAACCCACAGAGAATATGCAAACTCCACACAGGCAGTGACCCAGGGCTGGGATCGAACCTGGAACCTCGGCACCGAGAGGCAGCAATGCTAACCACTGCACCACTGTGCTGCCAATTTATACGGTGCCTTTAACAGACATCCCAAGGTGCTTCATAGGAGGATTGTAAAGCCACTATTTGACACCAAGCCACATGAGAGTTTAAGGTGGATGGCCGAAGGATTTTTCAAGGGGGTAGGTTTTAAGGAACATCTTAAAGAAGGAAGGCAAGATGGAAAGATGTCGGAAAGAGATTCCAGAACTTAGGGCAGAATAAATGTATTTACAGTGCATAAATAGGCCATTCTGCTCATCAGCCCTGTGCGAGCCCATTGTCAATCTTAACATCTCACTGATATACTTTCTTCCCCATATCCTTAGCAGATATGAATCTATTTTTCTTCTATTCTGTGTTTCTGGAATCTTGCTGTGTGAAACTGAGTTTCCACGTTTGCCTGAACTACAACAGTGATTTCAAAAGGAATGATTCATTGCGAAGTGCTTGAGGAAATCCTGGGGGTGTGTGAAGAATGCTCTATGAACCTGTGATTCCAGGATCAGTGGATTTCAATGAAAACTCAGATCCTCAATCACTATCAGTCTCGTGGAAAAGATGGCGGTCTGCAGAACGGACTAACACACCGGACGCTCATTGTTTAAAAAACCCGCAGAGACTCCCGAAAAGTAAAGAAAACAGGATATGGTTTTGTGCGATGGACAATAGAATCAATCAGGATAGGGGAAGTAGCCCAGAAAACACATATTCCAGTCATGGGCATTAGAAACTAACTTCTATTTCTTAAAAGTGAGCTTTGATTTTTTTTTTACAAAAAGAGGAAGGCAGAGGGAGGAGTGAAGATATTGATCCAAACCATGACAAATGACACAAACACTGCTCGACAGGATTACTATAGTAGGCTAAGAAGGTTTAACGAGTGCACTGTAATTTTACCCCTCTCTCTCCATAGTCTTCACTCCATAGTCTTCGTAACGCTGCAATATCCTTGGGCGTGATTCTCCGAAACCGGGAGAAATCGTGAGGCTGGCGTCAAATCCGGGCGGGTTTGACGCCAGCCTCCGCCCCCCCGACCGGGAACCGATTCTGGTCCCCGGTCGGGGCTAGCATGCCGCGGCCGTGAACTCCGGCATCGCGGGCTTAACGAATTTCGTTAAGCCCGTTTGCCAGAGTTTGCGACGGCTGACGCGTCACATGACGTCAGCCGCGCATGCGCGGATTGGAAGACTCCAACCCGCGCATGCGCGGATGACGTCATCGCGCATTTGCGCGAAACCCGCACATGCGCAGGCCGGGATGCCCCTCAGCCGCCCCGCGAATGGATACAGCGGGGCGGCGGAAGGACAAAGAGTGCGCAGGGTAAGTACCCGCTGTCCCATGTAAGTACCCGATCGCGGGCCCATGGCACCCTTGGCACGGCCGTGGTACTGCCGTGCCAATCGGTGCCATGGTTCCCAAGATCGCAACTTTACGGCCGTTTTTACGAACTGTCAGACCAGGTGTGTTTGACGTTCCTAAAAACGGTCGTAAAGGGCTTGGACTTCGGCCCATCGGCCAGCTGAGAATCGCTGCTCGCCGTAAAAAAACGGCGGGCAGCGATTCGTGTCGGGAGGCGGGCGTGGGGGGGGGGGGGGGGAGAATAGCGGGAGGGCGTCAGACCAGCGTGGCCGTAAAAATTTACGACCCCCGCTATTCTCCGCACCGTCGTGAGTGCGGAGAATCGCCCCGCTTGTGTTTTTATAATTCTCTCTTCTTCCTATGGATTGATTTAGCACAGGACTAAATAGCTGGCTTTCAAAGCAGACCAAAGCAGGCCAGCAGCACGGTTCAATTCCTGTATCAGCCTCCCCAAACAGGTGCCGGAATGTGGTGACAAGGGGCTTTTCAGAGTAACTTCATTTGAAGCCTACTTGTGACAATAAGCAATTTTCATTTCATTTCATTTTCAGTTCTATTTTCATTTCCCACCTCTTCTTCTTCACCCTGTTCACCAACCTGAGATATAATTCCAGAGGGGCTTACCTGCACGGTACATTAATCGGATGGTAAATATCTACAGATTATTTGACATCACAGAGTGAATGGGTAATGGGAGGGAAGAGTAAAACATTGCACTTTTACAATGAATATTTTTACATCTATCGAGGGTAGTAGGGGCTGGTCATCACTGTCCTTTTAGTGAGTCTCCCCCAGACCCAGGTAAGGGCCACGGTAAGCTCAGGGTTACGAGCCACGACCAATGGCGTGGAACCAGCAGTAGAGCTAGAAGGTTGAGGGACTTGGAGGTGCTTACAGGTGAAGGATACTTCAGGAAGAGGACTGGTGTTTCTTTTAAACACATTAGAGGGCAACAGGAAATCACCTTATAAAATCTTTTCCCTACTCACACTGCTCATTGTTTGTTGAAGTTTGAAATGGGAGGCTCTTACCAGCAAGTGAAGAGAGCTCAAGACTGCGAGGCGTGAAGAAATGAGGAAAGCACAGGCCCTTAGGCAGATAGTTACTGCATTTCTATATCAACACAGAAAGATAGTCCACAGAAGGTCTGAGGGGAACTGGCGACTGATAACTCTTCTGTTTGATCAAGGGGTTATGGGAGGACTTGGCAAATAGATGCGAGCAAACACTGGTGCTTTTGTTGCAGGATGAAATGTTTCTATATAGACCTCACTGAGGATGTCCCCTGTAGTGCAGCATATTGGAGTCAATGAATATACTTACTGCACTGCTTCATGACAGACACCATATCGGGATTGATCAATCCACCAATGCAAAATGTTTGATACCCTAGTATTCAGTTAGCATAAATCAGATGACCCACCCCAACATCATCAGCCTCCACCCCCCAAATTAAAACCATGCAATTTTCTGTCACAAGATCATTAGTGACTGGATCAACCCCTTCCGCCATTTAATTAATTATACCTTTTCTTCCCTCATCACAACTTTGTGTCTCCCTCTTCCGAAGGAGTTAGCTTACATTACTGTATCTTTCTGATGGTATTTGAACATTGGTATTAATTGTTTAAAAGGGGAGATTTGTATATAGAAAGAGAATACTTTTCACAGCCTCACAAGGCAATTTACAGCAAATGAAGTATTTTTTAAATGTAGTCACTGTTGTAATGAGGAGACCCAGCAGCCAATTTACACACAGCAAGCTCCCACTGACGGCACTGATAATGAGCAGATGATTTGTTTTGGTGATGTTGGTTGAGGGATATATATTGGGCAAATCACTGGTAGAACTCCCCTGTTCTTTGAAATGGTGTCATGGGATCTTTTACATCCAGCTGAGATCAGACTCATTTTCTGGTGCAGTGCACCCCGCCGGCAATGGGATTCTCCGTCCCGGTAACCGGTGATGGGGTTTGCCATTGTGGGCACCCCCACACCGTCAGGAAATCCACAGGCATGAATGTGCTGCTGGCAAAGCGGAGATTCCCGCCGATGGAAAATTCCACCCCAGGCTTTTGCTTAACATCTCATCTTAAAGTTGGCACTTTCATCTGGATGTTGCTCCAGATTTTGTGCTCTGCGGCTGAATTCTATAGGCTGTTACATACATAGAAGATAGTAGCAGGAGGAGGCCTTTTGGCCCTGCGAGCCTTCTCCGCCATTCATCATGATCATGGCTGATTCATCACGATCAATGCCGGTTGTGTGCCTGGCATCAGAACTTGGCTGCGAGATCAGAGAATCCCGGCCTAAACCTCCTAAAAATATACTCAAGCGGGAGTCCCCCAACGTGCGACTTCTCTACCGCCACCAGAAGTCCTCAAACTGGGTGTTAACGTTGGCTTGATAACCATTCCTGTGCAGTACATTGCAATATAAAAGTCTTATATAACTTCTAGTTGTTCATGTTAATTTCATAAATAAAAACATTTAAAAAAGACATTCAGAAAATAGTATTGAACCCAATGTAAAAGAAGAACACTAAGATAAAATCAAATTGTCGTGGATGCTGGAATCTGAAACGAAAACAGAAAAGGCTGGACAATTGCAGCAGTTCTGCAGCATCTGTGGTGAGAGAAGGGAGCTAACATTCTGAGTCTGGATGATCTTTGTCAAAGCTGGAATGAACTGGAAATAGGATCAGATTTATACTGTTGTGGGGGAGTTGCAGCTGGAAAGAGGTTCAGCGATATGAGGAGATTGACAAAGATGTGATGGAAAAAAAGGCAAAGGGAATGTAAATGGTGGTGATGATGAGTCAGAAGGGTGCTGATAGTGGTACATTAAGAGATACCAGAATGTGTTAATGGCAGAACAACGATAAGCAGTGTGTCAAAAGTCAACTTGCAACAGGAAACAGATGGCCTTAGTGGGGTGAGTTAGCAGGAGGGGAAACAATGGTGCGGGAAAAATGGATCGATCGGGAAATTGAAAATAAATTGATAGAAATAAGAATGTGGTGAAGGTGGAGGAGAGTTTCAGTCTGAAGTTGTTGAATTTAATGTTAAGTCCAGAAGGCTATAACCTGCGTAATCAGAAGATGAGGTGCTGTTCCTCCAGTTTGCGCTGGTCTTCACTGGAACATTGCAGCAGGCCAAGGACGAGCATGTGGACATGAGAGCAGAATGGTGAATTGAAATGGCAAACAACAGGAAGGCCTGGGTCCTGCTTGCGGATGGTGTGAGTGTGTTCTGCAAAGTGGTCTCCCAATCTGCGTTTAGTCTTTCCAATGTAGAGTAGCCTGCATTGGGAGCGATGAATGGAATCGACCAGATTGAAGGAGGTGCACGTGAAGCGCTGCCTTACCTGAAGAGTGTTCAGCCCTGGGATGGTGAACAGCGAGGAGGTAAAGGGACAGGTGTTGCACCCTCTGCGATTGCATGGAAAGGTGCCGTGGGTAGAGGGTGAGGTGTTCGGGGTGATGGAGGAGTGGACCAGAGTATCCCGGAGGGAATGGTCCCTGCAGAATGTTGACAGGGGGAAGATGTGTTTGGTGATGGCATCATGCTGGATTTGGTGGAGCTGGCGGAGGATGATTCTTTGAATGCGGAGACTGGTGGGGTGAAAAGTGAGGACAAGGGGAACCCTCTCCTGGTTCTAGGAGAGAGGGGAAGGGTTAAGCGCGGAGGTACGGGAGATACATTGGACATGGTTGAGAGCACTGCCCTCTCACTGAGAAACCACAATGAAGGAAGAATGAAGTGATGTCAGCAGCACCTTTTTGGAAAGTAGCATCACCAGAACAGATAGAAGCGAATGAACTGGGAGAATGGGATGGAGTCCTTGCAGGATGTGGGGTGTGAACAGCTGTAGGCAGGTATCTAGGAGTCGGTGGGCTCGTAATGGATACTAGTGGACAGAATTGGAGATAGAGAGGTCAAGGAAGGTGAGGGAAGAGTCAGAGATGCACTCTGTGAAGGTGATAGAGGAGTGAAAATTGGAAGCAAAATTATATTTCAATACATTTTTCCAGGTCCAGACGGGAACATGAAGTGTCACTGAAACAGTAATTGATGCACAAAAAAAGAGTTGTGGGAGGGAGCCAGATTAGCACGGGAACAGAGAATTTTCCACATATCCCATAAAGAGGCAAGGAAACTGGGACCCACGTGGGCACCCATAGCCATCACGGCTTTGGTTTGGAGGAAGTGAGAGAAGTAAGGAGAAATTGTTCAGTGAGAGGACAAGTTCAGCCAGACAGAGGGGAGAGGTGGTGGAAGGGCATTGTTCAGGCCTCTGGAGGAAGAAACGGAGAGCCCTCAGACCATTGCGGTGGGGAATGGAGGTATCGAAGGATTGGATATCCATGATGAAGAGGAGGCGATTAGGGCCGGAGAACTTTGTTCTTTCTTCTCCCATTGTTAGGATTTTTTTCTCCAGCTCTGTGGATTGGAATGCTGCCCAGTTTGGGCAATGGGGGACAGAGGCAGGCTAGACTAGAACATGAGCGGCACTGAAAATGATTATCACTTTAGTCATGTACACTCTGCAATCTGCCTGGTCAAAATCACTTATGTCTGTGATTGTAGGATCATTGGAATTTACAGTATGAAAGGAAGTCATTCAGCACACCAGGCAGCAAGAGCCATCCAGCCTATTCACTTTCCAGTTCTTGGTCTGTAGCCTTGCAGGTTAAAGAACTTCAAGCGCATTTCTGAGTACCTTTTAAATATGATGAGAGTTTCTTCCTCTATTATCCTTTCAGGCATTGAGTGCCAAACGCCCATCATCTTCTGGGTGAAAGCATTTCCTTTCAATCTGCACTAAATCTTCTACTTTCGATTCTGAAGTACGGCGGGGTCGTGACATTGTCAATAGATCAGTGATCCAGAATTAGATTCAAATACCATGATGGCTGATTAAATTTAAATTCAATTAATACACCTGGAGTATAAAGTTAGTTTCAGTAATGGTGGCCATAGTAACAATTAATTTTCTTTTTAAAACCTATCTGGTTTACTAATGTCCTTTAAGGGAGGGTATCTGCCTTCCTTACGTGACATGGCCTACATGTGACTGAGATCCACAGAAATATGGTTGACCCTTAACTGCTCTCAGTTTAAGGACAATTAGGGATGGTCAACACAATACCAGCCTTGCCAGTGTTGCTCACATCGCATGGAGGAATAATGAAAAGAAAATTCCCCCAGTTGTGAAGCCCTGAACCAATAGGCCTTCATTTCCACTGTATCCAGACCCCTCATAATTTTTTACACTCCAGTTACACCCTCATCCCTAAAGAAAACAGCCCCAGCCTATCCAATCTTTGAATCCATGGAATCCCTACAGTGCAGCAGGAGGCCATTTGGCCCATCGCATCTGCACCGAACTTCTGAAAGAGCACCCTATCTAGGCCCACTCCCCTGCAGACCTGTAATCCCACCTAACCTTTGAACACTAAGGGACAATTTAGCATGGCCAATCTACCTAACCTGCACATCTTTGGACTGTGGGAGGAAATCGGAGGATCTGAATGGGCGGACTTTATACAGATCCAGCATGACCTCCCAGCTCTCATGTCTCAGATAATAAAGGTAAGCATCCCAAATGTTTTCTTGGCAAGTGTCTTTACCCGTCCAACCACCTTCAGTGTTATCACTATTTGGGCCAATAGCTAAATCTGTTCAGATTGCAATCTTCATATCAGAAAGGGTTGCAGTTGGTTTAAGGAAAATAGTCTTGAGAAGAAAAGCTCTGGAGATGTTTATTCTTCCACAGTTTTACCATTGGGGAAGGCATTCATTTAACCGAAACCCGAGAGATCATTTACTTTGCTGTCATAGATTATTTGTGGTTGGTTTGTGATTGGTAAAAGAACAAGAACCATTGACACAATTATACATTTGTTTTCCAACTAAATGATTGCCATTTAATTATTTGGACTGCATGCACAGTAGTTGTTGCCAAAATGAAAACTGTTCCATTTAGAGTAGAATATCACTTCAGCTTTGATAATGGGCCATGTGACTATCTGGAAGCTGCAGTTGCCAGCTTCTTCTCTGTTTTTTGCGGCGTACATTAATCACTTCTCCTGAAGCTGGTGACTCCTGCCAAGGGACCATACCGCATCTCTGGGGAGTGGGTTTCATAGAGCTGGTGCTCTGAGTGTATCCACAAGGGGTCCACTCCTGAGCAAGGCGCTCCTGGATGGGTTTCTCATTCCTCCCATGGTAGTACGATATTGAGGAGGTGGGGGGTCGAGGGGGGTAATCTGGGCTCTCATTAGAGTTCAGAAAACAAATCGGGAAAATATTTGGATCATTTTTATCTCTGAAGTAGCAACCCAGCTTACATGCTTCAAGGAATGTCGGGCGGAATTCTCCGACCCCCGGGCCGGATCCGAGAATCAGCATGGGGGCCGTGAAAATCACGCCACGCCGCTCTGACGCCGGAACGCAATTCTCCGCAGTGCGGAGAATCGGTGCCAGTGTGGTTGGCATGGCACCGGTCGGGGTATGCGCCTACACTCCGGCCCGGGCCGGCGCGCCGATTCTCTGGCCTGGATGGGCCGAGCGACCGTCATCATCCCACCGGCGCCGTTCTAACATCCTCTGAGCCGGCGGGACCTCGGCGTTGAAGGGTCATGGTGCAGCCTGTGGGGGGGAGTTGGGGTCCGACCCCGGGAGGGGCCTCCGTAGTGGCCTGGCCCGCGATCGGGGCCACCGATCGGCGGACCGGCCTCTCTGCCCCCCAGCCTCTTTTACTCCGCGCTGGTTCCTGTAGCCCTGCGCTATTTGGCGTCAGGGCCGGCGCGGGGAAGAAGGCCACTGCGCATGCGCTAGTTGGCGCTGGTCCAACTGCGCATGTGCGGACCCTGCGGCGTCGGGTTCAGGCTGCTCCAGCGCCTTCTTAGCCCCCTGTGGGCCGCAGAATGCGGTCCCAGAACGGGCGCCGATGCCGGAGTAAAACACTCTCGACATCGGCACTTAGCCGCCCGATGGGAGAATCCCGCCCGTCATCTCTGATTTTCTCAGCAGTTTCTCAGTGGACAAAGATGGTAGGAAAACATAAGGAATATCATTTAACATGCTCCTTCCGTCATTATCCAATTGTTATTGTTCCTAACGTTTGTCTAACTTGTTTTGCGGTGCTAATTAATAATGAAGATAATTAACCATTCCAGTCAGGTTTTGAACTGTATGAGAAGACACCAAAATTTTACCTGATATTTATTCTGATAATAGCTTAGAACAGCCTGACTCAGAGTGCTGGCTTGCATTTATTCCCAAATAAGCAATATCTCAATTCCAAATCCCCACATGACTATACCCCTTCCAATCTCTTTAATCCCCTTTAGACCCCCAACCCTCCGAATAGCTGCGCTCCTTCAATTCTGACCTCTTCAGCATCCCGAATTTTAATCACCTTGTCATTGATGACCGTTTTCAGTTGTTCATATCCCAAGCTCTGGAATTCTCTCCCTCAACCTCTCCGTCTTGCCAGCGTGCTTTCCTCCTTTAAGGCTCTTCTCAAAATCTATCTATTTGACCAAGCTTTTGGTCATCTGACCTAATATCTCCTTTGGTGGCTCAGTGTCATATTTTGTTTTACAATTGCTTCTATGAAGCACCTGGGACATTTTATTACCTTAAATGTACTATATGAATATAAGTTGTTGTTATTACCAAGGCCTTTTAAATTGAAGAAATATAACCTGTCACATGTAGGAGCATGTGAAGAGTTCAAGCACAGTGCAGTGAGCTGGAGCTCTGTAGGCCTAAGCGACATACAACATCCTTACTGTCTCTGCATGAAGTATTGTGAAAAGAACGATTAGCATTTCAAGCACTTTCCGTGGCCACCGGAAGTTTCAAAGTGCTTTACAGCCAATGAAGCAGTTTTGAAGTGAACTGTCATATTGTAGGACACACAATCACTAATTTGAGCACAGCAAGCTCCCGCAAACAGCACTGTGATAATGACCAAACAATCTGTTTTTGTGATCTTAATTGAAGGATAAATATTGGCCAGGACACTAGGGAGAACCTCCCTGGTCTTCTTTGAAATAGTGTCGCGGGATATTTTACATCACCTGAGAGAGCAGACAGGGCCTCAATTTAATGCCTTATCCAAAGGGCAGATTTCTGACAGTGTTGCACTGAGGCCTCGGTCTTGATTTGTGCAGTCTAGTCCTGAGGTGGCATTTAAACCCAAAACATTGCGACTTAGAGATGGAAGTGCTCGCAACTGAGTCATAGCTGACACACAAGTGGCTTAAAAGGTTAAATTACAAGGACAGATTGCATAACTTTAGCATGTATCCTCTTGAATTTAGAAAGTTGAAAAGATGTTTGTCTTCACCTTGCTTTGAATGGATGTCCAGCTTTTACATGCACCTTTCGGGGTTATCTTCTCAATGGCAAGGAACAGCATTGTGTGGACTACAAGCTGCTATTTCACCAACAGTTGAGTTGAAAGTCACTGTCCAGTTGAGTGTGGAACCTTTTGGGACGATGAAAATAATGGACTTGTGTGGTGAATCACATTCCGCGTAATTCACACTGTTGTTATATGATGTGCTGTATTCATGTTAGCTCGGTATACGAGCAGTTGCGCGGCTCTGCCCATAGGGGGAGATGAGGAGTTTGTACTGGGCTCCACCCTTGGCTCTGCCCATGGCTCCTCCCACTAACCGGAAGTATACAGCTTTGCAGTCGTGAGCCTGCCTGCCAGTTCATCACGTCGCAGGCAGGCTCTGTTGTAAGACTATTAAAACCACTGTTCACTTCCAACCACGTGTCTTGTGAATTGATGGTCACATCAACTTGTCCAAGTACACAGTGGCAATCAGCAGGGATTCAGAATTTCACAGACCAATTTGAAGAAGGGCAGGAGTTCTCTCGGTGAGCAATTCCCCCTCAAAGAGCAAATAAACTAGGCACTGATCACATGGCTGAGTACACCATGGAACAGTTGCTGAGTTTGACTGCATTGCTCTTGAAATGTTCCACCAGAATAAAGAACTCTTGTCTTTACACAACACCCTTTTCATGTCCTCAGGGCATCATGAGTATTTTGCTGTTATGCTCTGAGGTGCACTTAAGGTAGACAAGTTGTGCGTGACAAGATCCTATAAATGTGTTGGTGTTGCTGAGAGACGAACATTGGTCAGGGTACTGTGAAAAATACCACTTCTCAGGGCAGCACAGTGGCCAGCACTGCTGCTACACAGCTCCAAGATCCCGGGTTCAATTCCAGCCTCGGGTGACTGTCTGTGTGGAGTTTGTACTTTCTCCCCGTGTCTGCATGGGTTTCCTGCGGGTGCTCCGGTTTCTTCCCACAGTCCAATAATGTGGAGGTTAGGTGGATTGACATGCTAAATTGTTCGTGTCCAAAAGGTTAATAATAATAATCTTTCTTGTCACAAGTAGGCTTAGTTAGCACTGCGGCGCTGATCGGATACACCGAGGGAGAATTCAGAATGTCCAAATTACCTAACAAGTCTTTTGGGACTTGTGGGAGGAAACCGGAACACCCGGAGGAAACCCACGCAGACACAGGGAGAACGTGCGGACTCTGCACAGACAGTGACCCAAGCCAGGAATTGAACTCGGGTCCCTGGCGCTGTGAAGCTAACTGCTGTGCTACCATGCCATCGGTTAGGTGGTGTTACTGGGTGACAAGGATAGGGTGGAGTCATGGGATTAAGTAGGGTGCTCTTTCCGGTGCAGATTCGATGGGCCGAATTACCTCCTTCTGCACTGTAAATTCTATGATTCCTCTTTGACTTGTACTATTGGGAGCTTTTGCATTCGAGGGTTGGATTCTCTGGTTCCCCAGCCGTGTATTTCTCAGTGGTACGGCATTCGCTGGCAGCGGGCTTCTACTCCGCCCCTTGTCAATGGGATTTCCCAGATTTCCCATTGAAGGCACCCCACGCCGCTGGGAAACCACGGGGGGAGGGGGGGGGGGTGCTGCCATCACGAAAAGTGAATCACAACGGCTAGAGAATTCTGTCCAGGGCCTTGATTTAGCACCTCATCTGAAAGATGGCAACCGGGGATATCTACCCCGACTGAGACTTACTTGAAATGAAGGGCGGGATTCTCCGTAGCCCTTCGTAACGCGGGTTGCCTGCGAGAAAAATCGGTGTCAATCACTCCGGCGCCGGGGCCTTCTTGAAGGCCGCTATTCTCCGTTCCCGGAGGGGCTAGCAGCTGACTGACGCTATACGCGTCAGTTTCACCAGCTGCGGAAGTGGTGAGACCCGGCGTTTTTTGGAGGATAAGGAGGAGAGAGACAGACCCGGCTTTTGGGGGGGGTGGTGGGGTGTTCCGGCATTTGTGGGGGTGGGGGTGGGGTGGGTTCCGGCATTTGTGGGGGTGGGGGTGGGTTCCGGCATTTGTGGGGGTGGGGGGTGTGTGTGTTCCGGCATTTGGGGGGGGGGGGGGGTGTGT